>NC_047145.1:19779071-20082167 GCF_009829125.3 Periophthalmus magnuspinnatus | reverse complement strand
CTGTATTTGTTTAGACATGTGTTTTTATGCCTGATGCCCTTCCTTGACAATAACCTCCTCCTTTTCTCACATGTTTGGATCAATCTCCTGAGGTCGAAGCAAAAATAGTTTCAGATTTCGATTTGGTTTCCAGAAAACTATATTTAAAAATCCCTATTAAACTAAAATAGTAAAAAAAAAAAAAAAAAGATAATTTATTACTTAGTTTTTCACTTTTGATTATGTGATTGATCAATTATTCTCAAGCAAAATATATGACAATACGGTGAAACATAAAACAAAGAGTAACTACGGTAAAAACAGTTCATCACGAGCAAAACAGAAATGAAAAAATAAAAAATGAAATAAATCCAATCGTCCAATAAGCCTTAAATGACACAATTATGAGCAGAATTTGAAATCCCAGTCAACCGTCGTGAATGTCACGCTGCAGCCCCGGTAACAGGTGGGTGACTGGGTCCAGACAGTGATCTTTTAATCTGCTAATGTGAGGGGGAAGAACAGTCCACATCTGGAAGTTTTACCGCTGTGTAATTGTGCAGTGGCCCCCTGAGCTTTGGGAGCAATAGAACGACCCGCATTCAGCTCCCAAACACGGACCGACGCGATAACATTTAGACAGGACCAAATGCGCGCTAATTTCACCTGACTTGCCTTTTCCGAACCAATTTGCTTTCCTCTCTGTTTGTTGACGTTGGGTTTAATTTGACGAATGTGACGTGTATTTCCACAACAGACGGATTCTTGTTTGTCTTTGCCCCGTGCGTGGTTGGGCCGCCGCTTTTTTCTCTCACTCTCCAACAGGATTTCATCTAGACAGGTGCTTCCTGTTCAGCCTTTGACGTAAAATTAAACACAAGTCCAGATGTGAAGCGCGTATGTCTCCTGTGTGCGTGGCCACGTCGAGACGGACGCCGGAGAAATATGCAAGGCCCGTTTAAAGAGACGAGCAGGAAAAGGAAGGATTTGTAGAGGCGCAATAACTAAAACTCACCGTCGTAAAGTCAACAGACAGTATGTTGTAACAATGTTAGCTTAGAGAGCTCGTGCGTTTCACAAATCAGCTTTATAATAATATTGTAGCGTTCTGGCTTAAGGAACACGCCGCAGATCTTCTTGTTGTTTATTTTCAGAACGCAGGGACTACTGTAGGCCGTAACTCACGCCAAAACAAGAGCAAAACTGTATAAAGAAGTGGAGTACGGGAGTGTGACGTCGCTCCAGTCCAATGAAGCTCGTCGAGGCTAGCAGTTACGAGGTGAATTTGTAGCTACGTGTATCATAGCAACCAAGGAGCCAATCCAGAGCGAGGCCGTTGAAGGTAACGCCCCTTTCCACGTACGCCGCTGGTTTAGCAGAGAGCAAACGCTTAGCAACGCTGTCCATCAAACCCGCTAGAGAGAATGACCTCAGGGAAAGAAGGCGCCCGCTTTGTCTGTTATTAATGTTCATATCTTAAGTTACAGACAAAATAATGAAATAAAAACAACAGGATCACGTAGAGCGGGTTAATACGAACATTTCAAGATCAAAATGACGAGTCTGACAGCAGCAGTTTAAGAGAGAGGGCAACAGTTTTTCAAAAGAAAGTGAACTGGAGCCGCCCATGATCACTTCCTAGTTGGATTGCGGCGGCTAGCAGGTTTATTTATTTGTTTATTCGGTCATTACATTCAAATCAAACATCATTCAACTTGTATAAGGTTGTACATAACATTTCTATCGGGGTTAGCTATATCCATTTATATATACAGTCTATGGACTCCAAAATCTCCACATAAACGTGTCGGCATAGCAACCGTAACATATAAAAGCAGGTATATTAGCAACAAACGGTGTCAACTCTGAACTAAACTCAAAATATCAGATCATTACAATATCGTCAAAACAGCTACATTATTTTAGGAATATCTCGTAGATAAATCCCGCCCCCTGCTAAACCAGCGTTGTGGACGCTTAGCAACGCCGTCAATCAAACCTGTTGCTAATGCTACCGGAAGGCGCCTGATTTGCCTCTTATCAATGTTCATATCTTTGAGTTACGGACACAATAGTGAAATAAAAACACCAGGATCACGTACAGCGGGTTAATACGAACATTTTAAGAGCAAAATGACACGAGAGAGGGGCGACAGTTTTCAAGTCGATGGAGCCGAAAGCGCGCACATGCTCACTTCCTGTTTGGAACATGGCGGCTAGCAGGTTAGCTTTATCCGTTTATATATACAGTCTATGGTCTCCAAAATCTCCACATAAACGTGTCGGCATAGCAACCCAGTGTCACATATAAAAGCAGTTACATTAACGACAAAATGTGCCAACTCTGAACTAAACTCAAAACATCAGATCATTACAATATCATCATTTAGAGACATGGTCAAACAACTTAACTTCGCAGTTTGAGTCGTATTTAAGTGTGAAAAACTCCCAAACGTCGTGCAAATTCTGATTTTTGACAAAACAATCCTCCAATTTCCAACCATCTCGTGTTTGTTGTGGGTGTTCACTCACACACACGACACTCACCCACCCACTGGTCATTTTAAATAGAGACGCAGCTGATTCCAGGTTAATGCCATCACAATGTACTTTCTACAGAACTAATAAACGAGGTCTTGTGCAGCTCTTCTCGTCCTTGTCCAGAAAGCAGAGACAGGAGGGAGGAACAGAGAGGAGAGAGAAAAGGGAGAACAGAAAGGTCAGAAGTGATGGATGCTTTGTGTGTGTCTGTCATTCCCAATTACTGAACTTTGCCTTTTAAAGCGTCGCTCAGATGCATTCCTCATTTCTGCTTTCTGACTGATGAAGAGCAGGCTCTGACTGGGGGGCACTGTGTTTTAAACTGGCCTTTCACTATTTACTTCACTCACAATGCTCTCCTCTCTACAGCCGCTCACCAAAGGAAGAGGTCCTTTGCAACTTCTGCAATTTGTATTCCTTGGTGTGCGCTGTTATCAAATGTGTAGTCTCGCTCCACGCAGGGCCATGCAAAGAATAAATAAGATTACATATCATGCTTTAAAAGGATGTGTTCAAAGCCACCAAAATACTGCCATAGGGAAGGTAGACTTTGATATGGTGCAGAGAAAATGCACTGAACAGCAACAATCGGCGACTTCAATACAACAACAATCTTTTAGCAAAATATAGCACATTTGCTTAGCTCTTTATAGAGGATTTGAACAGAAAAATAACTTTCTACTTCATCTATGACTGTAACTCACTCTACTTACAAAAGCTCCTGCTGCCTAAATATGTGTGAGTAAAAATAGCCTTTTCTATCAACAATAGTTTGAAGTGTGTTCTCCAGTTTCTCCTGTTAAAATAAGCAACTTCAGCTTAGCAAACTGGTTCTTCAACATTTTTCACAGAGCAGTAGCTTGAGCCACACAACAAATACTTCAACTCATGCTCTGGAAATATTAGAAAACATGTACTGAGGTAAGGGTATCTAAGATGACAAAAAAAAAAAAAAAAAAAAAACACAAAAAATGCACAAAAAAATGCACAATATTACAAAAAATTACAAAAAATACAAAAAAATTACAAAAAATGTACAAATAAATTACAAAAATTACACAAAGTTATAAAATAATGTACAAAAAATGCATAATGTTACAAAAAATGTACAAAAAATTACACACATTTACAAAAAATGTACAAAAAATCATTAAAAAATACAAAAAATTTAAAAATTACAAAAAAATACAAAAGAATTACAAAAAGTACAAACAAATTACAAACAAATTAATAAAAAATACACAAAATTACAAAAAAATGTACAAAAAAATTACAGTTACAAAATAATGTACATAAAATACAAAAAAAATTACAAAAAATACTGAAAATTACACACAAAAAATTACTAAAAAATACAAGAGAATTACAAAAAATACAAAAATACAAAAAAAATCACGAAAAATACAAAAATGTTATTAGTTAAACCTATTACCAAGCAAACAAATAGTCCACATAAGTTGCATATTTGTGCAAAAGCAACTTACAGCATGAATAACACTATCATTCTGAAAATACAACGCGTTCTATACATACGTCGTCTCCATCATTTTTCATGGCAGGTTTCAAACAAAAATATTTAAGGCAGCTGCATCTCCCGTGCTTTCTCTTTGTGTTATTTTTAAGGCACACGCTGAAAAATGGGAGCGGTGGAGGGACAGGTGCTATGGCAGGCGGCTAGGTTAATCTTCCCTGTGCTCTGTCAGCCTCTTCGGCAAACTTTAGAAAGTGTCATGTTGACTAGCTGTATCACGGTGACACTCCACAGACACAGGAAGAAGAAGGAGGAGGAGGAAAGAGAGAGGAAAAGAGTTGATAATAAAAAGTCCAAATATATATACCACAAGCAAACTGCAAGAATACCGCCACACGCCTTCCTTTCTGCTCCCTACACCCACCGACTATATTAAAATCATTCCCTGTTAATACATCTATTTTCTGCTCGTGAAAGCCTCCCCGAGTGTCACGATAAAGGTGGAGGTGGTTTGCGGGGTCGGAGCGAGGAGAGCTTTACGAGACAAGGCGCGCTGATATATAGCTCAGCCGGACTCCATTAAAAACCCGGGACCTCAGCCATTTGGGGAAAATGGAGGTCACTCATGCTAGGGTCATGTGACAGCCGTAAAATCAAACTTTTCTTAATATCCCGTCATATATCAACGTGATATTTTGTCTGCTAATGTTTGAATTTTAAACAATATGGTGCAGGAGGTTTGCGAGGGGCGGGGGCGCGTGCGAAGGAAGAAGGGACGAGGGACGAAGGGTAAGAGGGCGACGCGATACTTTTGATAAATGTGCCATATCAGATCTACGGAGGGGGACGTAAGTGGGACAAACTGCACTTGATCATTTCGTAGAGATAGGGCAAGTGTGATGGTCGAGCTTGGTTCATATTAATACTTTTCTTACTAGTACTACTACACTCACTACTTCTACTACAATAACTGCAGCACTTATACATATTTTTGCATGTTTACAGTGTCATCGATAAGAAAGAACGATGATTAATGAGCTTTTTGAATATTTTTTTAAGTAAATATTGATCTAATCCTGATTTATTTACGACTAAATACAGACAAATATACTCTTTTCTTCTTGTACACTTTATAAAATGTAAGTATTCAAGTGTTGTTACTGCATCCACCAATGAGTAGTCATGTAAGATTTTGTGTACAACTACTACTTCTACTACAACAACTGCAACACTTATAAATATTTTTGCATGTTTACAGTGTTATCGATAAGAAAGAACGACGATTAATGAGCTTTTTGAAGATTTTTTTAAGTAAATCTTGATCTAATCCTGATTTATTTATGACTAAATGCAGACAAAATATATTCTCTTCTTCTATACTTCATAAAATGTAAGTATTCAAGTATTGTTACTGCATCCACCAATGAGTATTCATGTCAGATTTAATTTGTGTAGCCCTAAATTAAATAAAACTTTTAGATCTACAGAGAGGGAGGTAAGTGGGACAAACTGCACATATTAATACTTTTCTACTCTCTTTTACTACTACTACTGCTACTACTGCAATACTTACACATATTTTTGCATGTTTACAATGTTATCAATAGGTAAAAACAACAATTAATGTGCTTTTTACATTTTTTTTAAGTAAATCTTTATCTAATCCTGATTTATTACTAAAAACTAAACTAAATACAGACAAATATGCTCTCTTCTTCTTCTATACTTCGTAAAATGTAAGTATTCACGTATTGTTACTGCATTTACCAGTGAGTTTTCATGTCAGATTTTGTGTAACCCTAAATTAAATAATACTTTTGATAAATGTGCCATATCAGATCTACGGAGGGGGATGTAAGTGAGACAAACTGCACAGAGATAGGGCAAGTGTGACCGTCTAGCTTGGTTCATATTAATACTTTTCTTGCTACTACTACTACTACAACAACAACTACAACACTTATACATATTTTTGCATGTTTACACTGTTATCAGTAGAAAAAAACGACAATTAATGTGCGTTTTTTAAGTAAATCTTGATCTAATCCTGATTTATTTACGACTAAACGCAGACAAAATACATTCTCTTCGTCTTCCACACTTCGTAAAACGTAAGTATTCAAGTATTCAAATATTGTTACTGCACTTTGTGAAACCCTTAATGAAAACATAAGGTTTGTTAAAGAGCCACGTAAGAGGGACAAAAACCACACTTGATAATTTCAGAAAGATGAGAATAAGTGTGTGTTTGAAGCCGTGGCTGGTGTCCCTTCTCTCTGTCTCTCTCTCTCTCCTTCCTCTCTTCTATCACTCCTTCTTCCTCTCTGTTTGTCATGCTCAGCTCCTCATCTCATCCCTCTCCACAGGTAACCTAATTAAAGTGACTTCACGCTTTCCCCTTCACTCACCTTACACGTATAATTGTCTCTTGCGCACTTTCTGCCTTCTTTCCTTCAGTCAAAAAATCACTCCGGCTCTTATGGAGTGAGCCGGATCCTCAGCCTCCATTTTGTGTCGCGCCCAAATGTCGAGTGACCTTAAATCAAGTGCAGTTTCAAAGTTTGTCGCGTTTCTGCAAACTACAGTGAAGAAATACTGTGGGATTGGTCTGTTTAAGTTGTGTTTATGTAATGTGTCTGTGAATAAGGACTGTTCATCTGTTCTGTGTAGTAATAGCAGTAAATGAGGAATATATTTATGTATCTGTATATCTGTCAGGAGTGGGAGAAGGACTCAGTTTTGTTCTTTTAGTAAAAGGTCAGATATTGGAGCAAACAAAAAAATACTCAAGTAAAAGTAAAAATATCATATGAAAAAACGACTTAAGTAAAAGTATTAAAGCACCTGTTAAAAAATGCACTTAAAGAGTAAGAAGTAAAAGTATTTCACGCAGATTTTCAGATCTAAAAAGCTTGTAATTTTGATAAAGATTTGCTCTGAGTTTTGTCCAAAAGAAACAATTGATTTTTTTGTTGTTTTTCTAGCTGTTTTTTTTGTTGTTGTTTTTTTTGTATTTTTTTTTTTTACTCAAGCTATAATCATGACAAAAATAATAACGAAAAATACTTTTACTTTTCAGTCCTGTTCAGAAACGTAGCGGAGTAGAAAGTACAGATACTGCTCTCAAATATAGTGAAGTAAAAGTAAAACATTTTAGTAAAGTACAGATACCTAAAATTGTGCAGTACTTTACTACTTTTACTTTGTTACATTCCACCACTGATATTTATAACTTATTCGGCACACACCTTTTGGTATTTTCACTACATTAACGATTCTGAATTGTATTTATATCTTTTTCTTTTTTTCTTTTTTTTCTTTTATTTATTTATTTATTTATTTTTTCATTTGTATTTATTTTTTATTTATTTATTTATTTTTATTTACATTTTTAATTTAATATTTATTTATTTTTTATCATGTATTTATTTGTATATTTTATTTATTTATTTATTTTTATTGTATTTATTTCATTTATTTCTTTTCTATTTATTACGCATTGTAATTTGTGAGCTAAGTCTTTTATTGGTACTACTTCTAAAAAATGTTATAAAACAGCCATAATAAACGTCGTAATGTCTTTCTATAGATCTAATACTTCTAATACTAGCGCATGTACATGTATTATGTATTTACACCACGATACTACGTCTAAAAATGAACAAAAAGAAGTTTCGCATAGTTCTACATCATTACAGCACCAACATTTGAAAGTTGTATCATATCTTGGAAAGTGACAAACCCCTGCCCCCCGACTGTGAGGTCTGGGGACTTTGGAAATTGTCTTTGTTCGTATCATAAACTACTCCCAAACTTATTCAGCACCATCTTGGACCTCGGAGCCCGGCGACGTGTCATCTCCCATCTCCCCATTCTCTTCCATCTCCACGTGGGTAAAAAAGCCAAAGAGCTCCCCGCGTCCTGCCCACCTGCCCGTCTTTCCGCCGCTCGTGCTCTCCGGGGCAGCGTTTCCAGGCTTCATTTGTTTGAGGGCTTTCTAATCTGGGGACTGGGACACGCTGGGTCCGACACGCACCTCGTCAATCAAACCGCCGCGGAGCAGAGAGGAGGTGAAGGAGGACCCGGAGAGGAGGAAGAGTCCTGGAAGTGATGTTGTGATTAGTTATACCCACTTCCCCCGTAGCAGCGCGCACCTGACTATCGCGGCCGCCCAGTGCGCTCCCTCTCTCTTACAGTCTCTCCATCACCGGCTATCTTATCCATCAATCTATCTATTCCTCTTTTCTTTTAGCCCGTGCCAGCGTGTAGCGCCCGCCCATCCCTCTGTCCGTCCGACTGTCTGATTGTCTGACCCCAGCCCTGGCGGTGGTCTCTTTTGTGCCGGACAGACAAATGAGGATGACCTTTTATTGTAAAACAGACACCTATGGGGAGAGATGAAACAGCCAGTGTTTAAATTAACAACAGAGAGAAGAGACTGAAGAGGGGAGGTCGCCTCATACCGCGCCCGGGACTCGGAGAAAAGCCAAAGTTTTTTGAAGTCCTAATAATTATAGAACGATGTTTGCGTAGAACTGGCACGGTGACTGGTCAATAATACAGTCCCCTACCTGGATGGAAGCTATTGATGAACCGCAATGGAACAGTGAGCAACGCACCTCTTGAACGCACCCCGGACCCATCATGAATTATAAATGGCGCTGACAGTGGAGGCCATAAGAGTAGACGGAGTATTATTGCACATGAAGGTCCATCCTGATTTTGATTATTTTTTATTCCAGGGGGCGAAAGGCCAGAGGGGCATCGGTGAATATTCGAAAAGGGCAGCGGCCTGAGATGGGCTTGATGGTGCGCTTTGATTTTGGGCTAATAGACACTTCAAACGGGCCGGGACAGTCCAGACGCAGAGGAAGGAGGTGACGCTGGGGCCAAAAGGACAGGGGGCGCTGCAGTCACTGTTCAGCTGTGCAGTAGCAGTTGTATTCCAGGTTGTTAAATTGCAGGAATGGGCGATGCTTTGGGTCCAATGTCGGTTTATCGCTTTCAGTATTGGTCTAGCATTGAAAATTTAGCAAATATTTAAAAGAAATATGACTGTATGTTTCAACAATTATCCAACAAATCATTTTTTACACCCCAGATAAATATATTTTTGCACAATTTTTGCAAAGTGAACATTTATTTCTGATCTTTTCTATGGATTTAACTTGTGTTTTTTCAGATTGTCCCTAAATCTGGTACAAATCGTCTTTTTTTTTTGTAATATTAATGAATTTGTACACGGTCCCTGACAAATAAAGAATAAAAAAAGAAAGATGGAGGACAAGAACTAGTTTTTCCTATTGATTTCATTGAACTTTGCCATGAAATATCCAAAACGTAAACGCACAAATGTTGAATCTGGTCATTTTTATCAGTGACTAGACTTAAAAACTGCATTTGTACCATTTTATTCACCCACATCTGTTTTAAATATGTGATATATATGTCATCTGACACCCGGCAATATTGAAATTGGAAATCGGCCACACCTGCACGAATAAAATCTAATAAAAAATTTAAACTATCCCATATTATTTTGCGAAATTTTCCTGTTTTTTTGTGTGCAAAGTCTAAATGATTTTGTAATAACTGTTGGACGAAGCAAAGTTACATTCAATATATATATACAGTACCTTTGCCAGAGTTTTCCCCATAAGCAACAAGAAAATATTTGATATACCAGCCTTTAAAATATTGCATATGATTGGATTTCTTTTTCATTATGTTCTGGTTGACATCTCCCATTCTGAGGGGAGAACAGGGCGAGCAGGTGCACAAACACAACTTAGACTCCGAGCAAAATTTGGATACGCCCTGTGTATAAAATCTATAATAACTTTCTTGTATCGCGTTGTGTTTAAGCGAGAGTTTCCAAAGCAGACTTTTATTTACATACACCGGCGTAAAGTCAAATTATTCAACTCTGTAGCAGACGTTTGTTCTTGTACGCGCTTATTATATAGTAGTACGGGTAGTTGGACAGTACTAAGTGTTAATTCAACTCAGTGCTGTCGTTATGTCCTTGGGCAACGCACTTAACCCACCTCAACCCCAGTGTCTGTGTACACTGGTGTGTGAATGTGTGAGTGGTTCATTCATGTAAAGTGCTTTAAGTGCCTCAGAGGTGGAAAAGCGCGATATAAAAATGTGACCGTTTGACCATGTGACCAGCGCTGCAGGACTAATAAGAGCAGCACCAGCACTAGTTGTGTTAGGATTAGCTGTTAAAGTACTAAAACTGATCAGATACTAAGGAGTTTTATACTAATTTTCAACACAAAGTAATAGTTTGTTTAATATTACCAAGCGATATGAGGCAATACCATTAAAACTATTCAGCTAAAGTTTGTGGGATATTTTCTGCTATTTTTGCTACTATTTTCAAGCAGTGGTTGGAAAAGTACTCTGTTTTGTTGCTTAAATAAAAGTGCAAACACTGGCGCAAAAGTAAAAGTATCACATGCAAAAATCTACTTAAGTAAAATGATTAAAGTACCCGTTTAAAAATGAGTATTTCGTGCAGATTTTGGTCAAATGAAGCTTTAAAAGTCGTGATTTTGATAAAGATTTGAGCTGAAATTTGAAACAAGAAACAATTGATTGTATTTTTGAGCTGTTTTTATGTGTATATTTTTGTTTTCCTCGAACTACGAACGTGGTAAAACAGCAGGTCCTAAACGATAATAAAAATAACTTGTCAGCGCAGTTCAAAAACGTAGCCGAGCAGTAGAAGTAAGTACAGATACTGCTCTTGAGTGTAGTGAAGTAAAAGTAAAAAGCATCAAACTATAAACACATTTTACTACTTTTACTTTGTTACATTCCACTACTATTTTTACGCTATGGATTAATATCTGTTTATATATTTTTCAAACGATATCGAGGACCAAGAGAGTCAAAATACTGATACTTTATACTCATTTTTTACTCATAACAGTACTGCACAGTCTTGCGTCTCGTCGTATTCTCAGTACTTGTACACAAACGCAGGTTTTGTACTCGATTCCCCGCCCGTGTCACCGTACAACTCTGGCGTACAGACCGAGTTTAATATAGTGAAATTAATCTACACGGCAACCCCTGCGCACACAACGGCGACTCATATCCGACCGAGTATAAATCTTCCTTAAGGCTGGGCTCCTCCCCCTCTTCATCATAACTGCCTCTCATTCATTAGCGTCCGCCGCGTCCACCCCCGCGCGCACACACCGACACAGCCACAAGCAACACGCCCGGGACCCCACTCTCCCTTTTAATTACAAAGAATGGGCTCGGCTAGGTCACACAACACAAATCAATACCTCTAAAAGAAATATTCAAATGTGACCTAGAAACACAGCCCCTATTTTATTATTGATTTTTGACGCAAGGCAATTTAGGCTTTTTTTTTTTTGGTTCCCTTTTTTCCCAGTTTTCTGTATCATATCTTATCGCCGCATAAATATTTACTTGAAGAGTTAGAGAATGAATATTGAGTTTGGAGCTAAGCATGTGTGTATGAGCCAATATCTACCCAAGGAGAGGTTGTGCTGTTGTCTCAGTCAGAAAAGGCAATATAAATATAAGCATATTTGTTAGCGGCAGGGTCAATATCATAAGGTGGATATGGCCCGCGCCTCTGAAGCTGCTTAGAGATAGTTTGAAATCAATGGTGTGTCTGGCACTCAGCTTATTGTCTGATTACTCTGCTGTTTCTCACTGCTACCTGCTTCATTTATTTCAGAATTAAACTCGGGGAGAACATTTCATTTCAGGCAATCACGGGGAGATGTGCTAATGCGCTGTATCAGAGAAAATCAAAACTCAGGTGGGGTTAACTAACTGTTTTTCCTTACGAATGTGCACGCTGTTATTGTTAGAATTAGATCTGACTGTGGTGAAGTTAGTTTAAGGACAGTGTTGAAGGAAAGGAACTGAATTTCAACTAGTGATGGGAGTTTATGGGATCTGAATCTTTTGGATCGTGTCATTTTCAAACGACTGGCTCTTTTACTGTTTGTTAATGTGACAGAAGCCAAAGTGAGGAGTAATTTTAACGATAAAATAGTCACAGGGAGAAATGGCCGAGGCTGAAATGTGTTTAAAATGTGTTTCAAATCTTGCATAATCTGAGCAAAACAGTAATAATAATCATAAAACTAAGTCTTAATATGATGCCAGATGTGTTTTTTGTACACAGAGCTCTCAGTCATGTTTGATTCTTGTGTTGTTTGAGCTTTAATCAGTATAAAAATGCACACAATTTAGAAACAAAAAGATTCGGCACCTTTAAAAACTGAGATCTGGATCGAACCGTTCACATTAAGGAACTGTTCAAAAAAGCCGACTCTTTCGTAAACGTCACCTCAATAATTTCAATTAACTATAATTTAAGAAGTACTGTCAAGACACTGAAGTTGTGTAAAAGGTGAGTACAATCCCACTGCAGTTTAAAAAAAAAAGAAAAAGTACAAGATATTCTAAACATATCAGACACAACTGAATCCTGATTTTACATTTGTGAACGAATCGGCTTTTTTGAACGCTTCCTTAACGTGAACAGTGAACAGAACCGTATATCTTAAAAAAAAACAACAAAAAAAACAGAATCTTCCAATTTTTATGGATTTTTATACAGATTAACACTGAACCAACACAAGAATCAGCACAGAAGCAAAGCAGGAAATACGAGTGAGAGCTTTGCGGAAAAAAAATAAACAAAAACATATCTGGAATCATAGTAACACTTAGTTTTAAGAGAATTATTATTATTATTATTATCATCATTGTAGTGCAACATTTTATAGCTTTTCATATTTTAAACTCTTGCCCACTCTCAGTTTGAACCAATTTTAACACATCTGAGCCTTGGTCGTTTTGTTTCTGTGATGATTTCGTAGCTAAAATGAGGTTTCACGTTAACTTCTGTCATATAAATAAAGACTTAAAGAGCCAGTCTTTTGAACGATTCTTTGAAGAGAACAGATCCAAAAGATTCGGATCCCACAAAGGAGCTGGAAGTCCCATAACAACAACTGAACTTATTCATAATTCACTTATTCAATAAACCACTTTTTCTGTATTGTTTTTCTAAATGTGGAAGTAGTAGTTGTAGTAGTAGTTGTAGAAGTTATAAAGTTATTCCAAATCCATAAGAGATTTTTTAAAGGTCTTTTTCAAGCAACAATTGCAAACCCCCTAATAGAGAATGTGTTGTAATTACACTGATTCTAACTACACCATATCCACATTTACCATGTTATTGTGTCTAATTTCCTTAATAACAGCCGTCCGTCCTCACAGGTGTGCAGCTCTCGTGTGAGTTTGGTGGAAATCTTGGGCATAAGCCTGGATTAGGTTCAGAGGATGATTTTTATCCTTGCGGGGGGCCCTCTCTAAACGGTGAGTTGGATGCAAGGTGACCCCTATCCCGAGACACACATGCAATCATCCCATACACCCTCTGCCACATCAACACCACGGCGGACAAGGACGACGTGACACTCCACGGACAACTCCAAAAGAACATGTAATCAAAAACACACAGGTGAGTCCCAACCACAAATATGGATTATATACTGCTGACGTGAAAGTCTCCAAAGCCGCTTCCCAATTGTCACGCTGATAACGCTAACAGCATTGACACTGGCTGGAATCCTCCTTTAGCACATTCCTTTTAGCCTTTATCCATTTGAACTGACGTCTTCTCCATTGAAACACAAAGTAGCCGGACGCAGTATCCACATGAATACTCACTTACTACTTAATTTGATGCTTTTGCGACGGTGAATGGCTTTTTCTGTGCACTCGGAAAGAGAGACAAGAGAATCGTCTTTTGAGTTCCAGTAACTGCCTCGGCGTCACGACCTTTGAATATTTGTGCATAAAAGCACCCAAAGAAATAATGGGATAAGAGGGAGAGAAAACGCAGACGACTCCATGTTTTAATTCATATTCTGAAAGAACACACAAGATTTTTTTTCCAAGTTCTCAGCCATTAGCGCTCAAGATAAACAACAGCCAAGTAAATGTAATTGACTTATTCACCTCCTCCTTCTTCTCTTTTTCTATGGCGTCGTCAGTCTAAAGCTGTGTCCACATCGAAGGTGCTGATCTGATTTGGACCTTGGAAATGAGATTTCAAAAGACTGGCTTTATCCCACAATGCCGAGCGTGACCTTTGCTTTGATTCTCTTTCCGTGTGGCTCTCTTTGTCTGTCTTGCTGCGTTGCTACTGTATGCATAAACAGTCTATGGGAGAATATGCTTTTGATGTGCATTTGATAGCACAGAGGGGGGAACAAAGACGAGGTAGTCAGATATGGTCAGGACTGGGTTTGTCTCGTGTAAAACAGAGACCTTGAGTTTAAGAAAAGAGTGTGGGGACAGGTTTAGTTCATAATAGTCTGTGTAAAACTGGCGTCTCTAATGCACCCTGTATCCTTGTAGCTTGTTTTAGCGTTAGTGTTTGGCCTTTTCTTCTCGCCATATGTGTTTTAGCTTCCAGAATATGCATTTTTTGTTACAGTTAATTTATTTTTTGGTTATTTTTTTGGCGGAGACTTGAAATCCTGAACGTGGCTGCGCTGCGTTTGACGTCTTACCTATCGCAACAACATGCTTAAAAATGACTGCTTCTATTTTTTATTTCCCTTTACGCCCACAATAGATGTTTACTTCTCAGATGCAAACCCTCTTCAACTGTCCTTTGGTTAATATCAGATGCCCTTCCGTACACAACCCTATCTATCCACACGTGTAACCAAAAGAAGCGTACGAGCCTCAGCTATTTATCAAGCCAAACATTTTAGCCCAAGCAGAATATTTTATGTGCAACCCCCTTTTTCTCATTGACTGAATTTTCTTGGGTCATTTTTGCCCCTCCGCCCTTTTTTCAATTGCTAATACAAAAAATTGAGGGCCACGTCCCACCTTGGCTCTGCGTTTCACCTTGAAGAGACCCCCCCCTTTCCCCATGGGATCATTCCAAACAAGTATTTCATTCAGGAGATGGTAATCAGACTGTCACACACACACACACACACACACATGTGCACCAAGTAATGGCACCGAGTGATTAGGTTCACAGATGAGGGATCATTTTTGTCCATTTTCTGGAAAACGGTGATTGCTCCCAGCATTCATTAGCAAATCACGGAGGTCAGATGATTCAGAGGCAGCACTTGCTTCTTTTGGAAAAACACCTTTTGCTTTTTCCAAGATTAATAAAATGGTAAAAAAGGAGCACTCCAATGAATGTGCATACCTCCAAACTAGTCCCACAGTTCAAATGGACTCACTCACATTATGTCCTTGATGTTGAGTCAAATATTCACGCTCCAAATTGACTTTTTAGGAGGTAATTATCAGTCCGAAGCAGGTGCGTTTTACACGTGGAATCTGTTTGGTGTTGTTGCGTCGACTGCGGCACACGAGCCACCTATTTGAATGGTACGGCGTGTGTGAATGCATCATTGAAATGTGTAATCCCTTAGCAGGCGGGGAGCAGCGTGAGATGGAGAGAGGCGAGCTTCATCATAACCTCGGCGGGAGATTGGAGGAGTCCACGGGCAGAGAGACGGACTGAGGAACGAGAGAGAGAGAAGGAAGGAGAGTGAGAGAGAGGGGGGGGGCAGAGACACCACACTGACAGTATGAATGATACATCATATGATTGTCTTGGACAGAGCTGTTCGCGCCGACTGCCTATACTGCACTCTCCAACTGTCCTCCATTTCACGAGCCCCGCTGTACTGATTTATTACTCCCAACAAAACTACGATAGACTATACGGTTGCTGTTTCTGCCCATAAGTTTCCAAACTTTGTCTCAAGGGAATATTTCCAGAATATCAATTTCTTTGTTAGCTTTTATTTATTATTTTGCTATTTCCTGGCCTGGACTCGCAATCCAGGACATAGCCGCTGACTGATAGGTTATGGTAGTAGTGACACCTCATCTTTCAAAACTATGAATTTTGATTTGTTACCTTTGCCTCCTACTGAATCTCTCCTTCAGCAAATACTTTCACTTCGAGCCTGCTGTAGATTGCATACAGATTTGACGGTTATTACAACAGATGCCCTTCCTGATGTGCGAGTATGTATTTTATCCACGATTGGGATTGATGCAAAGTTAATGATGCACTATCGTCTGTGACTTTTTTTTGCTTTCTGGATTGTCAGACTTTCATGATAACTACTACATCCACATTTTGTTCAGTTTACAACAGCTGGCTCAGTATTTGTCTACATTTTCTTTGCAATAAAGGGAAGATTTTTGTCATTTTTGCGACTTACAATAAGATTTAAGCGCTCACTTCTTTGCCGTATCACTGCAAAATGATTCATCGTGATTCAATATTATTTTAATTCATCGTGATATTTTTCTGTCACATGAAATCGTGCTTAAAAGTATGTTTTCCGTGCACGACTCTAACCTAAAAAAGCTATTTATTAAGCAAAACATTTTACATTTTAGTCCAAGCTGAATATTTTTTATGTGCAACCCCCTTTTTCCCATTGCCTGAATTTTCCTGGGTCATTTTTTTGCCCCTCTGCTTTTTTTTTTTGCAACTACTAATACGAAAAAAAATCTAGGGTTAAGTCGCACCGTGTGTTATCGTGACAGACCTACAAGAATATCCAACTTATCTATATCTATAATTTATTTGATTATAGATTTTTATTGGTGAAAACACTTGGTTTCTTGTTTGTTCTTGTGCTCATCTTCATGGATATTGTTACATTTTATGCCATTTTATGTGGAAAAACAGCATCTTTTCCATAGAGACTAGAAGGTTTCACACCCTCCAGCTCTAAACTTACACAGCGCCTCTTTAAATTACGATTCATCACGTTTTGGTTGGAATTACTTCATAACAATACACCTGCACAAAGCTTCTCATATTATTCAAAACAGCATTGCGTTTCCAGTGTTACAATTGAATGCAAAAAGACCATTACTGTGTCCAGGTATGTACATTATGACTGTATGGGCGCTTATTTTGCTGTAGGGCGCCACAGTTCATTTTGTGCAAAGGGGAGTGGAGTGTTAGAACGAGAGAGGATAAGAGTGATGGACTGGCAGAGAAGAGCCCTTTCTCCTTAGACTGAAAATACATTTTTATATTCGCAATTCACTCCAGTTTGTAGATTTCACTTGGCGTCGACGTTGTTCTTCAGGTATAATGGGGTATAGCTGTGCCTAGAGGAGCCTATTTACTTGTTCTACTTGTCAATGCGCGGTGTAGTTTTTGATTTATAGGCTGTTATAAAATGTAAACATGATCACGCTCGATAGCTTTTGTTTTTTATTTTTATTTCGAGTTAAATTAATAGAGTTAAAGAGCTTGTTTGGGGTAATATCTGGCGACGCAATTCCACAAAACTGCTTAAAAATTGCTTATTTCTGAGTCAACCATTCATCACTGGTTGCAAAATATTTATGTAACTACTTCCCCTTTGCTAACTTCTATTAGCTTCTTCCTTAAATTCATTTTTACACCACCGTTACAAAAAAAAAAAAAAAAGTTCCTCAAGTACATCCAAGGTTGAAACATTGTTAGTGAACGCTGCTGTTAAATCAATATTGAGAATCTAATAAAAAATGGCATATCAAGACATATTTAAGTGGACATATCTGAAATGTGATTTTGTTTTATCTGCTATCAAGTTGTCGATAGAAATCAATGGCGTTTGAAGTGTCAAGTCTCTGCCTTCCTCTCCTGCCTCTGCTCGACAAGCAAAGGGCTGGAATAAACACATGTCATCAGTGGGATAACAAGAGTGGTGTTTTTGTGGGATGTAGGTTAGATTTCAAAGGTTTGAAAGGCCAGAGAAAGCTACCATTTGTGAATTATTGAAGAGGTAAGGGATAGGATGGAGAATATGAGTGAGTAGCATTTAGAGTTCAGAGAGGAGGCTTGGCAGTCCACGATCATGTGCGTGACTACGATGGGAAATCTATATATGCTAACCTTTCTTTGTCTGTAGTTTTATTGAAATTGACTGGTCAGGGGGACTGTATTTCAGCAGAAAGTGTACAGAGGAGACAGTCCCAGTTGGTTGGAGACCCCCTTCACTTCGCTCAAACTTCCAGCCCCGGTTGCACTGTATATGGATGATGAAACCGTGTAATACTTTAGATGCTACTTTCCTATTCTATGTGGAGCCTGTAGCCTGCACTTTTTCACTTTTCCGTTTGATAGAAATTCACACTCCTGATCAGTCTTTCTGACACTATATTATTCACAAGCTGGCCCTGTTTTACCGTGTTTCATCGCTGTTGAATAAATCACTTAGGCCTTGTGATAAATTAAATAAATTCCTCTCGTTGTACATGTAGCCATATCCTGGCATATTTACAGCCCAAAGTTCCTCAGCACTTACACAATCGCATTTGTTTTGCACCAAAGATATAATTTTTCAGTGCCATTTTGCACCTATTTTCTAAATTTGCCAATTTACCGTAAATACAGACAATCATCACAATGACAACATATGGAATGGCAAAGAGGATTAGGCCTAAACATTGGCCATATCTGTAGCAGCCGCGTCGTTGAGGGAGGACGGGCCGCCAAATAGGCTTTTCACATTTTAGACACCACAATGTCACTCCATCTCATTGCAGCATCCATTACGTGCTACCTTGGGAATGAGGAGAGGTCCATGCTGAGAATCAGGGCAGAAAATGGCCGCCTGCTAGGAGGGCTAAAATGGCCAGTGTTATTATTCTGGCTCCCCCCCAGGGGGAATTGGCCTGAATATAGATATGCAACATTATAAAACCAGGTTATTATCTCGGCCCAGGGTAACGGCCTCTCGCGCCTCTCCCCTCTGACACGTGCACGGCTGTTTATCAGCACGCACGCCCACAAACACAGTGCTGTGCTGCTGGTGCATGCTGGGATGAGTATGGGGCTCAGGCTGATTGAGGGGCGTTTACTGTCCCCATTGTGCTGTTCCTCTGTTTGCAGGATGTCTCATTGTTTATGCCATTATTCCATTGCCTTTTATTTACAGAAATTAACATGAAGCTTCTCTCATTTCTCCAGTCTCCACAAACACAATGTTATTTAACATTTCTGCACATTAGCGAGCGGACCGCTGTGTTCCCTCAGCTGTGTTATATTCAGTGTGCCTTTAAGAGCGACTGTTAGATTGTAAAGCCTGTGTTATTGTGGCGAGCCGTTGTAGGTGTGAATGCTGATGATACCTGGCGTGTTGAGACATGTGCAGCTCCTCACCACTGCTGCGATTGGACTTTCTCCCAAACACATGGACCAGTGGACAGTTAGTGCTGTCTCTACATGCACCACAGGACTGACACAAGCAATTTAAATTAGAACCAGGGCCTGGACATGCCTTCCTCTTTCTATTCCTGCTCTTATCTTCCCCATGTCTATATCTCTTACTTCCTCTCCTCTTGTTCTAAATGTTGTTTTTCTTCCTCATATCCACTGATTCTGCCTTTCTTATCCAGATTTTCCTCCCATCTTTCTGGTGCTTTTCATGCAATTTACCAGGCGCCTCTTTTCTTTTGTGCACCTCTCTATCTGTCTATCTGACTTCTCCGGGTCGGCTCTAATTCTCTCCTTTATTCATGAAGCTGGCCCCGCTGGGTTAGCTGGTGAGCGCCGTGTGTGCGCTGGAGGAGAGGCAGTAGACAGTAAATAGGAATATGAATCTTTAAGGGCCTGCTGCTACTGTGGCTGAAATGACTTTTCAAAGGCGCAGTCATTTTCCATGAAAGATGTTGATGAGGCCTGGATTGTAGGAGAGGTGTGAGTGTGTGCTTGGGATGCTCTTTGTGAATATATATAAGAAAGACCAAAAAATACCACTCTTTTGGGCCAGAATATATTTTATCAACCCAAAGTAAGAAATGTGATGCAAAATGACTTGTTTAGACTTGTATTAAGCAGGAAAAGAGCTGAAAAGGAGTCTTGAAGGAGTCCTCGTATACGGCCAGAACGCACAAAAAAACACATTTACGTATTGTTAAAATGTTTAATTATTCAAAGTTTAAAAAGACTCGAATCAGAACAAATGTCTTTTTTTGCCATTGATAACTAATGCAGCAACCTCTGTCTGCAGACCAGACACAAAACATTTGAAATTTAATTAAATGACGCTATTTTAATCAAATCTAGGTCATATATTTCAAAAAAAAAATAATCTGAAAAAAATTAAATAGTTTTCTTCTTTCAAAGGTTTCGGTTTTATAATTTGTCTATTCTAATTCTGTTATTTTTTTTCCCTTCGCTCTCTTTAAAATTCAGCCTCCTGTCCCATAATGCATCATATTTCCCTATTCCCCGGGGGGCTGGGGACAGAGAGCAGGCCCTAAATGACGGCTCGAGCGCGGGGTCCATGTGTCCGAGCCCCCCGTGTCAGCTTGATTACCACCGCTGACCATGATGAGTCAGCAATAATTCATTAGTGTCCTGGGAGCTGCAGCGGGACGGCAGCTGGGGGTCAGGGCTGAGGTCAGAGGTCGCCGGAGAGGTGTGGCAAACTGAATTAAAATAACTAGATACAACCTTGAATCGAAATGTGTGACGTTTGGGGTGAGACGTGTGATGTAGCGGTGGAGACGAGACCTGAGCTTTTATTAGAATATTACAAAAAAATGACACTTTATGCAACAGATACAGCTACAGACAAACAATAAGAGTAACAGAGAAGCTTATCTGAATGTATTTATATGTTTGTTTTTGTGCATAGTAAGATTCATTGTCTAATAACTCTGCATTTCATCATCTCATCCTGCATCATGTCATAAGCTTTCTCATATCTGCCGTTCATTTCTTTAATATTTTAGCCTTTTCTCTTAATTGTAATATAGATCATAGATGCCTGTAAAGCTCCAACTACTTTTACTTGAAATTAGATTTAGCTCCAGACCCATAAAGGTCAGTAGGCTGAGGTCGTCCAGTTTCATAAGCTAATCAAAGCTGACAGCCCCATCAAAAAGCCTCACTGTGCTGCTGACAGATTGTGAAATGCACTGTTTGTATGTGTGTGTGCGCGTTTGTGTATGTGCATGTGTGTGTTTTGTGTATTCAAGTCGACTTCTCAAAGTTGTACCTGAGCCTGTACCTGGTGGCTGCGCTGCTGTGGACTGCCAGTCAGGGGCCTCTATCACATTACCATACAGCTATGACATCTCTGGCAGCCTTCTGAAGCCTCAGATCTGATAAAAACACAGCTAAATCTGATCTGTGATCCTGCTGATGAATATGATAAGACCTGCTCCAGGTTAATGGACCTTGACACCGATGAAGGCCCTGGGAAGAGCTGATCCCGGATCAGAGTGTGTGCTGGTGGAGGCCGCCTGGATCACAGCTCAGAGCAAAGCCTCGTCTCTGCGGCTGTGCAGGGGAAGGTGCTCTTGTTCTTCCACACTCTTTCTCTTTTCCTGTTTTTAATTCTCCTGTTATACCGCGCTCCTCTGGCTCTGTTCGACTCTGCTCTCTGCCAGTGTTGTTCTTGCTCTCGCACTCGGGGATCTGGGGGATATATAGAGGTGTGGTAGAGCTAGTCTTTGATGCCCGGTGGGAGATTACAGGGCCAAGAAGCAGAGATAAAAGTACAACCCAAACACAGGTATCTGCTCTTGCTTATGCCTTCCAAACACATTGACACATGCACTCTCACTCACACACACACAGAGACGCCCGGCCCGTGCACACACACCCCTGTACCTCTGGAGTCACTGTGTCATGGAGGTCTTAGCCTCTGACTGCCCGCCCTCATTTGTTTCCCAGCCCCTCCCTCTGCGTGCAGCACTAGCACTCGCTACCGGGTGTCTTGTTACTCCTCAGAAGGTCTATTGATTTAACTCTTGCCACAATCTATAACACTATTGTCTTGCCTTAAGTGTCTCATCTGTACAATTCACTGGCAGGAGTCTATACATCAAAACCCCGCCTGCTTAATAATATTGGTATTCCGCAACATGCTGGGAATTCTCTTTTATTATTATGATCCTTCTCTCACTGTAAATTTGACATTTTGCACACGCTCAACCTTACTTTTTTAAAGCAAAGACTCTCCAGGGATAGAATAACCGTAGAGGTGTTTCATTACGTTCTCTTTGAAAGCATAAATAATTACCCAATAACATAATATCAATCCGATAAATATACCATCTTTAATTTCTTAAGTAAAAATCATAGCCTAATATCATCCCAGCAACAAATAATGTCTCCTAACCCCTCAGCTCCAAGTATAAGTTCATTAAAGGATCATTTTACGCTATTTTTATTTTCGAAAACACTCTGTTCCACTTTGTGATGTCATACCAGGAAGTGCTCCACTGTGTTTTTAAAGTCCGTACAGCTTCACTACAATCATTTGGATCATTTCAGCCCTGGAATTGCCAATTTCTGCTGAACTTAAGGTAAAAAGAGTGAACTTTTTTAACTTGAAACGACCACTTCATGACATCACAAGGTGGAATAGAGCATTTTGAGCTTTGGATATAGACAGACTGACAATAAAATGTAAGTTAAACATGTGTAAATAAAACTCCAGGTCTGTTTTTGAGGAGGTAACACGGATAGAAGCTCATCATAGTCGATTTTGCGTAATATCGGCGCTTTAATACTGAGCTTTATCACTTCAGTTTCACTTGACTTTTTACATAAAGTCCCTTCTCTGTATATTGATGCTCCACAGAGTTTGTGTTTTATCTGAAATGAGTTTGACCCACAGACTAAACGTACCTGAACATACAAGTTGTCACATTACCTTGGTATTCTGGTAAAAAAAAGGCCATCAGCTCCTCGGTATGTGAAAAATGCTGAGAACCGACAGTGAAATGTTTGGCCTATTTTCAACATTACAGTCCAATTTTCTTTACAGTAATTGCGTGTCCTTTATTGACGCTGCTTATACATGTTTTTAAAGCAACTGCGCTGGAACTATAAAGCGTATAAGCACTTACATAGGTATTCAATAGATTTGAGTGCAAAATTTTACAAGCTTTGGTCCACAGTGTATCTCAAGGTTATCTGTCAGAATCTGGCAACATCTCTCCATTGATTAGCTTCAAGTGAAACCTCAATACAAATCGTTAACGAGGGACTTTGGCCTCTTGTGCGCAGTATTAATTGATTGAGTGAGAATGTTTAGATAAACAAACAGAGGCGGGTGAATCACTGTGGGTCCAGCCAGGTGGAGATGATGCACAAAGGAGCTATGCATCCACTCGTACATGTCTTTGTAAAACTGGGGTTAGAAGTGTCTATAGATCTGTGCTTTAGTAAGATCCACAGTGTTTTCATGAGATATAAGTCATTTGGCCTTCAAATAAATACAAAAGTTAGGCAGAGTAAGAGTGGCGTAATGGGATTATTAGTCAAAACGAATGGCAAACTTACTTCAGAATACAAAAAACTGTCACAAATAACAGTAGGATTTGATTTATTTTGAGTAAATATTCCAGAATACAGAGATGGGATGAATTATTTGTGAAATGTGTGCATCAGGGTGAGTATAACTGCACTTTGGATGCACAGAAAAAAGGGGGGAGGTGGCAGGTTAGTAGTCACATAAAAAAAAAAATAAAAATTACGCCAAGTTAATAATAGAGAAAATAAATAAATAATAAATAAAAATACATTAATAAATAAAAAATAATACATAAATAATACATAAAAATAAATAAATAAAAAATGAATAAATAAATAACTACAAATAAATAAATAAATCATTTTGGGTGTCATTTGCCCCTTTCAGTAACACAAATATTTTGCCAAAACTACACCCTTATACTTACCATATAAACAATGTACATAGATTAGTATACTTTCTTTTTCAGACCTGCCTGTGACACCAGAGTGCTGTCTCGGCTGCTTAACAACCAGAATTCCTACGAAAACCTCCATTATTTTGACTCTAAACATCCCGTATTCCGTGTCTATACTGTATCTGCTTTGTTCATATTTTATTTATTAAAAACATTGACAACCCCGGATGTTGCTGTGTCTTTCCTCTTTATTTTTAGCCGCTCCGTCTCCTCCTCTCTCCCCCATCTCCGTCCCCGCTGACTGGCTGCGGTCTCATTCTTTAACCCCTCTCTGCTGCGACTAGCGCCCTGTTGCTCATCTCCATATCCCCACCTGCCAATCCCGTGTACCTCTCCCCATCACGCCTGAACCCGGAGCCTGTCACCACGAGGGCCCTGTCACCGTGGAGACCTCACCACGGCGACCGGTGGGTGGTACATGTACCTCGGTCTAGTTGCTGTCGTCGGGCTCGGCGGGACGTGACACGGGCCCAGCGGGAGTCACGGTGATTAGCGGAGGATGGGGTTATGATCAGAGGTGTTTCATTAGGAGCGGTACACAACACATGTACAAATTATACACAGACATGGTACACGTTTGCAGGGGAAATTTGTTCATTCATGAAAAAGCAGCACCGTTGCCATAGGAATTAAACATTTAAAAGAAGTGTCTGTGTGTACCTCGGTTGTCCAGGTATGATCCATAGTAAAAAAAAAAAAAAAATCTGTCAACTGGACAAAAAGAAATGGTGAAAAGTACTCAAAATGGCAGCGATATAAAAGGAAAACCAAAGCTGATGAATGCAAACCCATGTAAAATATAATTCAGTTGTACAAAATAAATAAATAAATACAAATAAACTAAAAAAAAAAAATCTAATGGTCCTATTTAATTTGTAAAACTACTTTAATTTGACAGAAATATTCAAATAGACTCCAAAATATACTTAAATTATGACATTAATACAGGCTTGATAATATTTCTCAGGTTATTTTGTAAATGGATCATGTGACCTAATTAATATTCATAGTTATCTGGTATAGTTCATTCTATAATATTTAAAATATTCAGCAACAATTTAAGCAGATCGAAGGATTTTAAAGGAACTTTTACGTTTCATTTTTTATGGGATTTCTGCACTTTTTTTTGTACTGGACACCATTTTGAGAACTTTTTGAATAATTGTTTTCACTTTTCACTATCCTGAAACCTTTAAATATAAGAAAAAAACTACTATTTAGCTGAAAAACTACTACCAACCTGGCAACTCCCCCCTTTTTGCCGTTACACTCACACCCTGATGCGCACATTTCACAAATAATTCATCCCATCTCTGTATTCTGGAATATTTACTCTGGAAATCAAATTCTGTTGTTATTTGCGGCATGAATAAAAACATGAGCGTGATTTTTTTATTTCATTTTTCCGATGCAGAATTATTATATGGCATTGGCGCCTTTTTTCCCTGGAGTTGCATTGCCCTAAAATGGTGCCGGTCAGACTCAGAGTGATGGTGGTATTATGTGATCGCTGCTTCCCTCTCCGCGCTTTCCAGCCTTTCTCTTTCGCCGTGTTCGACCTGTTTCATTTTAGCCTCACCCCGGTGTGTCCAAATATACTGCCTCCCTCGTGTTTGTATCCACGCGGCTGTCGTTCCATTAGGACGTGAACGGGCCGGAGCATGTCGACTCCTCGCACGTATGTACAGACCGGAGCACCTGTGATACTGGTGTGGTGCCGTAAAAGCCGCTTTGTGATAGATGGATGGGCTATGATATTTTATAGGCACTAAACCTCTGCATATATAGGGAGCACAGCTGGAAGGAATAGGCAAGAGCACAGTCCATAGATCAGACGGAGGACTCGGATTCCACAGGCAGGTAAACAGTAAAAGAGTTACTACTAAAACCACCACTTTTATTCCGGGAAATACAAAAACAACTACTTCTACTGCGCTTACTGCTTCAGATATCGCTATAAAAACACATTTCTTCCTGCGTGCTTAAACGTGCAACATGTGATTTAAATAAAAACCTCGAAAAACAAACATTCTTCTTGTGCGCGGGTTTGCTTTGCCACAGATCTGACCTGTAACGTGGCGTAGTGGCGTCACCTACTTGTCTCTGCGGAGTCATACTGTACAAGTTTGATGCTACACGGTGGAATATTCCAGGCAAAGCAATAACATCTCCATGGAGACAAGGAAATAACAGATGCTCCGCCTGAAAAGTTGCTTAGTCTGTCTTTAACGTTGAGCTGTTAACTCTTTGTGCATGAATAACTGTTATTATTAATGTTTTTAGTGTAAATGTGAGCTGTTTTTCATGCTTTAGTCCAGGAATCTCAAACTCGCGGACCGGGGGCCAATTGCGGCCCGTGAGATGTTATTTTGTGGCCCGCAGGACGATATGAAACTTTAATGTTAGTGTGGCGTTACCGTGTTGCGTGTAGAAGGTTCCGCCAAATTGGTAAACGTCACAAAAGATTCAACAAATAACGATGTATATCCATAAAATCCACAAGAATTGGCGTATTTCTTCTTGTACGTCGAAGGCAGCGAAGATTTTAACAACGCTTTTTCTGCGGAATACCTGATGCGGCTCAGCTTCACCCAGACTCTACCTCCTGCGGCCCACAGATAATTTGAGTTCGAGACCCCTGCTTTAGTCGGTTTAACATTGCCAGACTGATATCTCCTCGTGTTTTTTGATGAATATGAGTCTGATCCACTTCCTCTTTTGCGTTTCAACCCCGGTCAAACGTGATCGTCCAATCAGATCCGAATGAAAGAAGCTCATTTACAAATAAAATCACATTTCTCTCACCTCAGATTAACAGAGATTAGCGCTTTGGTCACTGATTCTGCAGAAATCCACCATATTTTCAGCCCCATGTGATTGTTTTTTTTCCCCTTTTGTTATTTCCGACACACACACGGACCACGCTTGTCCCTGATTGGCTCATCCACCTGTCAATCACACCCATTTGAAAACAGAGAGTGAAGAAGAAGTGTGTATTCTGGCAAGATTTAATACAAATACACACGTGACTAACTAAACGACTGCTAAAACTTCACAAAAATATCACTTTAACCTATGTTTTTGCCTTTGTCCTTGGTAAAAACACATCTCACTGACAGACCGGAGACCAAACATTTGTGTATTTCTGCATTTCCTTACACTTCACATCCCTGCTTTGCTTTGAATAGCTTTTCAATTTATACGAGCAAGCCCATACGCATTTATAGCCGAGACTTTATCCCGGCTTGATGGCTGTGTTAAGATGGCGAATCGGGAACCAAATCCCTCCCCAGTGATGCCATCAGCTTTGATATGCGGGCTCTCTTCACGTATGGCTCCCTCTATGAATATTTCACACATTTGTTTATACATATAGGCTGTGTGTATGTATATATTTATATGTCTGGGCTCATACATTTTATTAGAGGGAATTATATCTTGGAAATGTCAAGGTTAATATCCTGGTACGGGCTGTGAGTGAGACGGGGCAGGGGCGGCTAACAAGAAGGGCGCTGTGGAGGCTTTGGGTATGTTTGGATGACTCATTTGAGCAACCAAACAAGGACCATGACCATATAGGAACGATAAAACGTGTCTTTATTGTGCAGTGTATACAGCAAACAGTTGGATATTGAAAAGTGCAACAGCAGACTCAGCTCAGGAGAGAAAACAAAGTAAGGATTGTACACAGCTGTAAAATCATTCAAAGGAAAGAAATAGTTATACAGCACAACATCGAAAGTTCAGTCGGATAAGGAAAAGTTAGCTATGAATGCATTAATAGAGTAAATATAACAGAGAGTGGGTTTGTAGTGGTTGTGGAAAATGAAAAGGGGGCTAGCACGTTTTGAAAATACAGAATTTGTACGTCCAAACATTAAATCAACTCCGATTTATCGTGTTGACACATTAAAGCAGTTAAAATTTCGATTTCGTAACTAAGTAATAGACTTGATACTACAAAGGTAATAAAGAAACACCATTTCTTTAGGCCACATGTGTCAAACTCAAGGCCCACGTGCCAAATGTGGCCCTTCACATCATTTTATGTGGCCCTCGACAGGGTAAATCAAAAGGTATGATGGTCTTAAAATGTTTAATCAGGAGATACGCAGTTACACAGTCATATTTTTACATCTTTACAAACACATATGCAATATTTGTAACTTGAATAAATAATAAATACACAAACAGTTAATTAACAAGTTTATTTTACTTCTGTTCCTTTGACGGCAGCCATTTTGCTGATGTGGCCCTCGGTGAAAATGTGTTTGACACTCCTGCTTTAGACAATAGAACGTGATTTTCAACTTTCTTGTGTACTTATACCGGTCTAATCCCTCAGTCGTCCAGGTAGGTTCCATAGCGGTCCAGGGGCGTGTACTTGTGTACGTGGTCGTATACTTGTTCGGATACAGCTCCAGATCATTCTAATGCCATTCAGTTAAGCGAAACGTTAATTTCTGTGATTTTTTTTTCATATTGATACTTGCTCAAATGAGTATCTAGCATCAATAACAGTTTTAGTATCGATTAGTGTCTGATTTTAGATGATTTTAACAACCATAGGAGCTGTTATTAGTACATAAGTTTACATATAAAGGTATAAAGTCAACAGAAATATCCATTCCACTGAACTAGAAAACATTAGTCGCATTAAAATACAAATCTGGGCACTGATTACTTACCGTTACGAGACAGAGACAGTGCCACGCTCGAGGTCTTTCTCTGTTTTGTTCTGACTTTGTTTCACCTTATACCTCTGCGTCGCGCTATATGAAAAAGTTCCATTGTTGCAGGTGCGCGAAATGCATAGAAAACATACTGATGAAAGCCGCCGCGGTGATAATGCCTCCTTCAAATGCATACAGTGGCAATCGTAAAAGTTTTGACACCTTGGTTTGGGCGAGATGAAAAGCCTCTAAAAGGTGAGTTAGTCGAATTCAGCGGGAAACAAAAGTATGGCCGTACCTGGATATGCACAAACAAACAATAAAGTGTTTGTTGATGTTTTATGCCATGCCCCGGCTCCCTCTTCCTCCCATCCAATTTATCCCTCTTCTTCTTCAGTTGGAGAGACATTTCCCCCCTCGCTACAAAGCGCGCGTCATGTTCAGAGCCTTTTTACATAAGCGTTTCATGTCGTTGCTAAAACACACTTGCCGATTCCCTCTCATATTTGGGTTTTAGAGTAGATAGGTAACATTAAAGAGCTATCACTTTCCCTCTCTGTCAAACCCCTCCTTCATACACTATTTGATCTGAAGCCGGATATGGCTTTTAGATGCCGACTTCCCCGCACACACTAGTGGTAATACCTGCATGCAAACACAAACACAGATTGACTGACAGATAAATTGTCAGAAGGTACACGCACACACACTCACGCACTCACACACACTCACACACACACTGCCTGCGCTTGTGCAAAAACACCTTTATCTCACTCCGCTTTTTATTTTTGTGTATTTCCTCCAAGCCCAACATCAAAAGACCAATCTGGCATCACACGCCCAAGCAACAATATTACCATCCCTGTACTCTGTCAATGCCAAATGCCCACCCTCGACAACTTGTAGAACGAGTTGAAGGAGCGACACATTCAAACAAATAGATATAAACACTCAACAGATATCAGCCATCCGATAAAATATGCATGGGACCCAGGACAACTTTACTAAGTACTGTCAGAATTAATAAGGAGATAGAAGCAACAGGGGCTGCCTCCACAGGTGTGTCGCTCTATGTGCTATTTTTACAGCTGTGTGCGCAGATCTGTGCTCTCCCTGGGAATACGGCTTAGCTGTGCCGGAGTAACAGATAAACAGGTTTAGACGTATTTTTAGACATGGTAATTAATCTTTCTTCTGTCTTTCTTTGTTTTTTGATTGTGTTTAGTGACTGTTTTACATGATACATACACTGTTCACGCGCCGGATCTGAAGGCTGGAGGTTCGAATCTCGCGCACGATCTAAAAAAATGTTGTCGGCTGAGTTGTCAGATGCGGTGATTCACAGGTTGAAGGTGCGGCGTCAAGCTTCCACAGATGAAGGCTGTTGTTGTGTCCTTGGGCAAGACACTTAACCCTGTGTGTGCGGACATTGGTGCGTGAATGTGGGGAGTGGTTCCTTGATGTAAAGTGCTTTGAGTGCCTTGAACGTGAAAAAAGCGCTATATAAAATAAATAAATAAATGAATAAATAAATAAATAAATAAATAAATAAATAAATAAATACATACATACATACATACATACATACATAATTAAATGAATAAATAAATAAATATAAATAAATAAATAAAATGATAATAATTTGGTACCAATTTTTTTTCTTCCCATCTATATTCTCTATACCTTCCTTTCTCACTTACAAATGACTAGTCCTAGCACTCTCCTCTCCCGTATTTACCTTACCCCCCTCCAAAATCACGGAAATGTCACACACACAGGTACGTACACACACACACAACACAAACTTGTCACATACAATTGCATATCTTGGTACGTCTTGTGTGTTTTATCGTCACTTGTCACTATTGTACATGAACGGTCGCTATGTTTGTATGTTTTGCATTAAATAATTCATTAAAAATAAAAAATAAACTGGCACAAATGTATTTTTTGATGATTTGTGGAGCAGTTCTGTCCATGGGATTCAGAAGTGATGAAAAATGAGTACTGTTGGCGTACAAATTGACAATTTAAAACAAAATAACCCATCTTTTGAATAGTGAAGCGTCTCCAAAAGGTTGCCGATACCAGGAAGCAGAGACTCATGATTTACTTGAAAGTCAAACCATTTTCCTTCATATCTCCTCTATTTTTTTTTGTCTACAATCTCAATTATATATAAAGCTATGGTAACTATGCTGCGTGGTTGGGTTTTTACTTTATTTATTTTTTAAGAAAGTCACTCCATAACTCACGTATCAATTTCCTCCGTCTTTTCGTTCAGTCTTTGTGGTATGTAATTGAAAAGCCATTTCTGTTTTTTTTTTTATCTCTCCCTACTATCCAAAGGCTAAATCCAAAACAGCAGCCGAGAGGTTAGCTTGGTCACCTGGCACCCACGGGCTCCAGCACCTTATACACACACACAAACACACACACAAACACACAAACACACTATCAAACGCTCGTACCTGGCTGCCGTGCTTCAATAACCTGTAAATTCCTCCTCTGCGCCCACCGTACCCAAGCTAACCCTTTAAAAGTCGCCTGCCTCCACCTGGTAATGCATGAACACACTCACGCACACACTCACAAGCCCGACACACACACTCCAAACACGCTCACACACACACAAAACAATGTGGCTTAGAGGATGGTATCAAATTTAGTGGCTACGGGGATCCAACTCCAGTCATAAATCTATATCTAACATGTGCGAAAATCTCAACATGAATATCTGGAGGCTTGGAGGGGGAGGCAGACGGACACACAGACAGACAGATGGATGGAAAGTGGACTGAACCATAAGCTGCGGGACAAAAGTGCGGTCAATTGTGGCTGTGCGCACATTTCGTTAGCGATTAGCACGCGTGATTATGCACGCAAAATGAAAACGAACATATTTTGGCGTGTGAAAATTAATATAAGCGATTCAAAATTAGCCACGTAGCCACGCAATTAGCAAATACAAACAAAATGGTTTCGTTTTTGCAGGGTGAAAAGTCCTTAAAATATTACACACTGATCCCGTGAACACAAAATGCGAATATTATTTGAATATAACATGAAATTAAAGCGTATTTTTGATGAATATTTTCGCATATTTTAGCTGGATATTTTCATGTTTCTAAATTGACAAACAAATAAAACTGCACTATGAAAATGAAATAAAAAAAGGATAAATTCAGGAGTTATTGTGATGAACTTAAACCAGCAGAGGGAGGACTAGGTAGAGACAGGAGTGAGATTCGTACAGGCTGAGAGAGAAGAGCAGAGGGACAGACAGACAGGCACACGGACACATGACCCTTTTGCTCTAACAATGGCTCTTCATGTGGTGCCCAGCTTAGCAGTCGAGCCGGCGGATTCAGGAATGTGGAATGTGGGATTTGGGGCTTGGAAGTGTTCGCTACTGTCTGTGCTGTGTAATATTTAGGGCCGGTACAGGCACGCCACATCGACGACTCTGCGGCCCGCTCTGCTGTGAGGGAGGCAGCTGTCCGTCTGAGCGGGCAGGAGGAGTCAGTGTAGGGCAGTGGTGCGCAGAAAAGAGGGATAAATATGTGGATTTTAATACAGAACAGTACATGCGTTTATCCGTAGACTTTAATAGGACGTAATGTTTGGAATTAAATAGAATGAACCAAGTTATTTATATTTTTATGTTTTATTTTATTTAAAAAATAATTCAGATTTAATTATCGTGTTGATTTCTAGACAATCAAATGAGGCAGTTTTTCAATTGTAAAAATATTTATTAAAACAGATTTATTTAAGTGCTTTCAAATGTAATAAACAGTAAATCAAAACAAGCTTATCTTAAGAGTCTGGCAGATAAAACTTTCAAATGTGATAAATATGTCTGTTTCCTGAAGTTTTTCATCACCTTCAGTGAAAACATTTGTGTTTACTGTTTTAAACCTGCTGATTGCTTGTACCATTTTCAAACTGTATTCATTATTAAATAGTTCTTCCGTGCATACCCATAACCGTTGGCCATCGTGCCCGAGCTCTGGTGTGTTGTCACTATTTGTCTCTCACTCTCTTCTCTGTGCCTGGCTCTGGAGCTAGCATGCACCGTGCTGCTAACACAGGAGACAGTTGTTGCTGGCCGCCCAGTGCCTGTCATGGCTGTCAGGCCAAATCCCATGAATTATGGCTCCTCCAGATGTAAGAGATTTCAGAGCTGCCTCCATCGGCCTGTGGTCTACATAGGGGAGACAAAAGGAGACACACATTTGGGTTTATGCATTGTCATCCAAAAACATATCCTATCTCCTCATCCTTCATTATTATTCCTTACACTGGCCATTATCAGATTATCAAGTATATTTTTAGGTTTCAGTTTCTGGATTACTCGCAACTGTTACTGAAAAGCAAAGCGCACTCAGACTTTTCAGAGTAAGTCACATAAACTAAGACGGCTTTCCCCATTCACATACTGACATAGTGTAAATGATACGTTTACTTCACTAATATGAAGTTGTACTTGTGCCTACGCCCTGTTGGCTCTGACTAAACCCAATAATCAACAGCCAACTGATTTATAATTGATATGTTCCAATAATCAATAAGCTGAACTGAAACTTTGCTCGTCTCCGTGGAGATTTTTGCTTTTTCACTTTGCCTGGATGCTCCACAATTTGGCTTTACAACAGTCTACGCAACTACAGATGTTTTTTTATTGCCTATTATGCTTTGAGTTTGTTGGCTTCACTTGCTGGTCTCTGTGGAGGTGAATAAGTTTAATTTCATATCGAGGAACACCGCAGACAAATGAAGACAAGCAGGTGTCGGACTCTCCACCAGAAAAGTTCCGTAGTGCTTCTTTATACTCAAAACGTTATATATCCCGCTCTGAAATGCCGTACTGTGCAGCGCTGACACGTGGATCCCTGCGTCTGACCAGCGCATGAGTTTCATTCAGCGATACATGGCACATCTACACTTAAGATTCAATCCTCGTCACTCTTTTACTCAGTTTGGTCTGCTCGCACTTTTTCTCTCATTAGTACTTCGTAACCAGACAGTTTATTTGAAATTATGAAAGCATTAGACTCTCTGATGTAGCCGTTTAAAAATCAATAGCTGAAACCCTAGCCGCCTCACTTAAGCTCTCTCCTATGGCAAAGGGGATGTCTCTTTCTCCCTCTCTCTTAAATGGTAATTTCATTTGCAGTCACTAAGACCTTACCGATAATTACCAATGCCCTGAGAGAGTAAAGACAGCGATGGGAGACTGGAGGAGAGGAGAAGACTGCGATGGATTAAGAAAGAGGAGTGAATGTCCATCATTAGAACTGCTTTTCCTGCGCCATGCTTTGATCAGACTTAAGAACACATTGCCTCGGTTCTATCGCTCCCTGACACCAGCCACAGAAAAGACAAGACGGAGCAGGGGTGAGCGCAGAGTGAAGGTAGAGAGGGTGAAAAGGGAGGAGGTAGAAGAGGTGAACGCTCCTAAAAATGATCCCCCAACGTCTTAAATAGCGGGGCCTTAATTTTTTGACATTGAACCCTTTGAGTTCTTGGGTTTCACCAAAGCTGTCCGTCTTCGCAAAGCCTTTACTCATCGCTCAAATGAACTAATCAGAAAGGAGGAATATGAAGTGTCCTGCAGGATCCATTTCTCCAGCAGCATATGGCAATGATTGATGGGGGACAACTTTGACTTTCCCAGGTCATCCTCCGCCTCGTGCACATCTGGGAGCATGCAATAATTCTCTTAATTTTAGACCCTGCTGCTTCCCTCTTCTGGCTCAAAGAACTTCAATTTGACTTTGGGAAAACGGATCCCAGCCTCCGAGCCTCAGTCTGTCCCCCCTGTTTTTGTCTCACTCTCTCAAGGCTAACACAACCAGTGATTTTGGCTGAAATAAAGGTACTGTATAGTGGTGCCAGATGTTTATAGGGACTGTTGGGGCAATCCCCTTGTTTTTATGGCTCCCATGATTTTTCTTTCCTTCTTGAAAAAGCCTTAAGAACCACTTATGTCATATACGACGGCGACTGGATTTACCATATGTGTAATGCTAGTTGATATTTCATCATGACAAATACTGTAAAAGAGCCACAAGGAATACGAGTTACCTGTGTTTATTGCTTTCGAAAAGAGTTCAGCCTAAAGCCGAACATCCGGAGATTTACACACCTTCACTCAAAGATATATCGCCTTTGTCTCTGATTTATTTGGGTGACTTCAAATGGAAATAAAAACTGTTGCGAAAAAGTTAGCTTGAAATAGCAAGAAGTATTTGGTGAACCTGAGATAAGAAACCAGACAAGTTTACTTTGTGCGAGAGGCGAAAAAAAGTATCAAACTCAGATCTCCGCAGCAGAGAGTGGACCTTGTTAAGCATGTTTTAAAATCATCTTTGACTCCGGGCTTACAATAACACAGGAGGAACTTGGACCGCTAAATGCTTTCGGGAAACCCAGCCGTCCTCCTGCTGCCATGTGATGATCCCACCTCCGAAATATTCCGCACCATTAACATTCCGATGGGTATCATCCCCTTTCAGGCACAATTCGCTCTGCTCCTCAAACCTGTGGGCCCAGGCAGGGAGAGGCCCGGGCCAGATGCTATCTCTTTCCTTTCTTAGCCAGATCTCTGCGGCGGCGCACTTGGATTTGGTGCAGGGGAGTGACAATAGAGGGGCAGACGAGGAGGTGGTGAAGATAGGACATAGAAACACACAGTACCGTACACCAAAAGTTGAAGCTGATTAGATTAGACCAGCGCTAACACTCATGATACAAGCTGTGGTCAGTGGTGAGATTGTCAAAAACTGATACCTAGATACAAATTGATACTAAAACTAGATATTCATTTGAAGTACCGATACAAAATAGTTTCCCGAATAGCTGCGGAATCTGTGTATCCATCAAAGACCACATGGTAATTCTAACTGCGAACATTTTGTGCTGAGAATAAAATAAAGTTGTGCAAGAATTTGATTTGCGGTATTCAAATCTGTAAAGCATGGCAAGGCAGGTTTTTAAAATTTTTTACAGCATAATTGGTACACGAAGTAATTCAAAGTTCTTCAGACAATGAGAAATACATTAAAACTGCAAGAGAAACAAGTCAAAACACAGTACGGATTATCTTTACGCTACACATCTGGTTTTGAAAGTAAATTTGCAAAATAAAAAGGCTGTTTTGCTTAAGAAAATAACGTTTTGTGATCAAATTATGAGCAGCCAGTACGAACCTTTTGAGCTTTTAAACTTCCCCCACATGTTCACATCTATATCTACGCATCGGATCCATTAAATTATTGCTAAGTATTTGACTATTAGCGCTTTATTAGAACGGGCAGCGCCAAACATATGTAATCAGCGAGTTAACAGCGTCTTATCAGTGTTATCTTTTTTACGCCGCTGCATTAAAAGCACTCATCAGTGTTATTGGCCTATAAAGCCTAAACGTGTTGGATCTTAATTGCTAACATCACGCCGGTGTAAGGTAAATTGTTTTGCCAATCAAATCCTGTGTTCTCCTCTTTTTTCCTTAGAGCCGCTTTCATGTTGTCAAGTCTTTCGCAGCTGAGCCCGCGCTACAATTAGCCCGATTTGTGCTCTTTAATCATGTGTGATCATGGGAGAGATGGAGCGCTACACTTTTAGCACAATTAGCTGGGCATTTAGCCGTCTTAATTGGTGACATTCGATCCCGAGCACTCTCTGATGAACCACTTAACGCTAGACTTATAGATTAGCACCAGGCGCAGCTCTCCCTCTTCTCACATGTAACTAACAGGTCAGGAATTAGTGCTCTTAACGCTGCCGTACAAATGAAGACAGTTGTATTGACTTGCGAGGAAAAGTACTTTCTCTCTCCAGCGCAGCCTGCTCTGAATACATCGCATCACGTCATGGCTTTTCTTTTCCGATTACACGAAACAAGCCAAAGTTGGAGATTTTGCACCGCTGACCTCGCCGATCTGACCGCGGTGTTGGCGGCGGGCCTCGTGCGTTTTGGCGATGACAGTTTTTGGGGTGTTTTGGTTGTCATGGTGCTGATGCTGTCTCCGTTGTCTGGGCAACACTCGGGACTCATGGGGCATCGTATAAACCGTGTCAGTGGGAGGATTTGGACCAAACAGGAGGTGAAATGTAGAGCTGCTGGTGCTGAGGAAGTGCTGTAGGTGAAATAAAGTCCTGCGTGTGTGTGTCTTTTTGTCAGAGTGAGGATTCAGAACAGGGTAGTCCAGCTAAAGTCTGCACACAGAGACGTATTTCTTGATTTTGATGCTATTATTAAAGAGCACGTGATTCTCTGGAGTATGCAGAACACATGCAGGAGATTGTTTTTTTTGTAAATATGCTGAAAAAATGTTTGCGCTCATCTCAGAATTGCTCGCTGACTTTACACGTGCAGGAAAATCACACTCGTTTTTGGAGCTTTAAACTTATTTGAATGACACACAAACTGGAAAATCTGATGTGAGTAATCAGAAGTGCCACGATCACAAAGAAATAAGATGATTTTGTTGTTTAGTCATCTTAATTCCAGAAATTTTGAGCGTGCATGTAAACGCGCTGTATCTGACCTTCTGACTTATCACTGACCGAGGTTCCTGAGTTCACTACAATTTTGATCAAAACACAACGAGAAAGCCACAGAAGTAAAAACATTTGGTTGGATGAGTTTGCTGATCAGCTCCACGTCCTGATGTAGGTGAGTGCTACAGCTGCCACGTTGTCTCAGGCCCGTCCTGTGAGTCCGAGTCCTGAGCTCCGCGGCTGTAAACACGAGCGACAGCACTTGTCCGTTAGATTAGCATAGCCCCAGCATCACATGCCTCAGCCTGCACACGTCACTATGTGTCTGGAGGTTCTTGTCCACTTTCATTAGAAAAAGTCAGGAATAAAAAGGAAATTTTAGTCAAAGCAACCCTAAAAATTCACTGAAATGCATCTGATTTCGCTGCTCGCACCATACACAGTATTTGATTTCAAATAACGTTCCACCCCATTTCATTTTATTGATAAAATTACCTTTTTCATCTTGGTCTTCTTAGATCTAAAATAAAATATTTCTGACCCTTCATTACTATTCAACACAAAAACACATATTCTAAGCAACAAAGGCAGCGAGGCGAGGGCCAGTCGGTATTTCAAACGCCCCTGAGACTCCCCATATTCTAATACCGTGGGACCTGCTCTCATATTTATTGTGGGAATCAGAATTTATGATGAGTAAATTGGGCTTCTTCATGTGTGTGCCGGGGGGGTTGCAACATGCGGCCGAGATGGCTTGACTTATTGATTACAGGGAGCAGTATGCCCCATTTCAAAGGAAAGGAGAGCCCCCGCCACGCAACTTCTGAGAATTAATTTGCCCGGCATGGGCCTTCATGAGAAACACATGTCCATACACACTGAGCCAAACGCCAGCGCAGACACAACCAGGCACCAAATCAAAGCCTGCAGGTAAAAGACTCACACTCCTCAAAAGGAGAGCAGAGATCTTCACATGCATGTGCCCCTTTACCTCAGCCCCACAGCCCCGCAGCCCCGCAAACATGAGACCAATCCCACAATGCTACAGGTAACAACACAAGGCCATTTAAGAGCAGGGAGAATCAGCGTCTCGGGCAATTCAAATCAGGCCAAAAAAACTTTTAGAGTGGAAAGTCCTGCATATATTTTCATTCTAAATTGACCTCTAAACATAAAAAGGCACATGTCAAAAATCCAAACTGTCAATAGTTCTCCAGTAACAGTTGTCCTCACTAAAAACACACAGATGTTTTTGTTATATGCCTCATCATTATTCACTTTTTTATGTACAAAAATATCTGTCAAATACTTTTTTTTAGTTCATTGCTTTTTCAGCACAAAGTACTTGATCTTCAGACAAGAGCGTAGCTAAACCACAGTGAGAGTGTAGGGCTGTGAGTGTGCTATAGAAGTGACTCCAGAGTGTGGGTTTGGGTTTGGAGCGAGCCACAGCTGAACCATCAGGGCTCATCCCTGACATTGTCCACCACTGCGGCCTTGTGCACTCACACACCAGCTCCCATTACAGCGAGAGCAGCCGCGCTAATTTATCATCGCACCCATGACAGACAACACATCTGTGTGTGAACGGATTGGAGAGGGGACCGGAGAAGGGCCACGGGTCAGAGGTCACGGGGGGGCTGAGGTAGAGGGGGACACGGCCGAGGAAGAGCAGAGGAAACCCAGCAGAGATGGACTGGAGCAGCACAGCGTTTTAAGGGTCAGGGTGTGTTTGAAGGGGCGCTGCTCCTCTCCACCTCTCCTCACCGCTCCTCCCTTGTTGCTGTCAGCTTCCCACTTTGGCAACTGGGCAGCTCATTGTCTTGGACTACCTTATATTACCGGCTATATAGTGCAGGTGTGAAACACATCAAAGCGCTGAAGGAGTGAGGCGAGAATGCAGACCCTTCCAGGTTTTACGAAGCCACATAAAACAGAAGCTCTGCGCACAGCGAAAGGCCATGTCCATGGCGACCGCGCTGTGACGGCAGTTCCGTATGAAAGCTCCTTTTTAAATATTTATCAGCGACTGACGGAGCGGTGTGACTGAAGACTGCGGACGAGACAGTGATGAGGCTGAGGGCTGTAAATCCACACGGACACTAGTTTTGGTGTTCACTGGTTGATCTTCATAGAGAGTGCGAGGGCCCGTGCGCACATGCATACATGTGCAGACGCAGGTGGACACACACTTGTGTGTTCAAGCATAGCTGTTTACTTTGGCACATTTGAATGCAGGAGACAGGACACATCTCTCTGCTCTGTGAGCCGCGAGACAGCTCAGTCAGAATATTTTAGCATGCACCCGTATACAGCCGCCTCCCCGGGGTACCCCATATGTGGCACCCGGGGAGTGCAAAATGGAACTTTTTAAAAGCCAAAAAACACTTCTCCTGTACAAACTAGTCGCACTTAATAATACCAGAGCGCGTGTCTGGCTCCTCTGTGGCGACAGGCCGTCATTATCTACAAGGGGGCGGATGTTTCGGGAGCTTTTTAGGGAAAGGTCGTGCTTGTTGTTTTCATATCTGAAAGCAATGCTACATGACAGACAGCAAATAGACTATAAAGTATTCAGAATCTATGCATCATCAAACACTTTCTGTTGTAAATGAGAAAAAATGTGAATTTGGTCGTGATAAAACTTTCAAACCCCAAACTCAGTCAGCTTGACGTTTTAATATTTAAATATGTATTACAAAGAGAAATCAGAAAAATCTACAGCGTGCTTTTTAACACACAAGCGCACGTGGGATCATTTTTCTGGAGGTGAATAAAATGGACTTATGTAGACACACACACGCACAAACACACACACACACACTGCACCTCCTGCTCTTATGAAGATAAATATGGCACAGGGCAGATTTTCACTGCAGCCTCTGAACAGGACACACACATCCATCTTGGCTGTGTTTGGTGTTGGGCTGCGTGTGTGTGATGGCGTCGATGAATATTGGGGATCCAGCAGCAGCAGAAGGGTGTGCACCTCACTGCCTTTTCAATGTATGGAAATGTATGTGCATTTTTTAAGTAGGGGGGCTAAATTTATTTCTCTTCCCCCTGCATGTACCCTTCGCCCCTTCCCCTCTCTCCACACCTCATTCCCGAAGCTGATAGACCTATGGATGCATGATAGATGGGGAGAGGAGGGAGGGAGAGGTAAAGAAAAATGGCTGGGGTCTCTGCATGGTTGCATACATGCGTGCATGGATGTATACAGCCCAGTCCCTCATTCACTCTCATACACCTCTGAACAGCAGATTCATGCGCATACCAACCCTAATCCATAGTTTTACATAATGGCAGGGACAAAGAGGGGAGCTCCTGTAGGCAGCTGATAAAGATAATATGTATCATCTGATTTGGCTCCTCCTCTCTGTGTGTGTACACTTTGACCATGGGAGATGCAGATATGCTATAGGGGAATATAATGAGATCAGGAGAAGGTCCCTCCTGATTGTCAAGAACACATGTGGGTCATATGTGTGCTATTCCCACTATGTGCAGGGATTAGAGCCCGCGGTATGCACAGATTTACACAAATTGTGCAAGTCATGTGTGCGGTGAGGAAAACTATTGCATAAAGCCAATCTCACCGGGGATTGGGGATTGAGGGGCTGTTTTGATTTACAGCTGATGAATCTCCCCCACATTGGGATAATAGTATGGATATACTGGGATATTACAGTTTGTTTGTCACCAGAATTAATGAAGCTAAAAGTGCTCAGCACAAACAAAAAGAAAAGCTGTTAATTATGCAGAGAAAGTTAATTTTTCAGAATAATTAAAAACATTTAACCATCAGGGACAGAGCAGATCAAAGATGGATATTTGATGTCATGCAGATAGCATTTTTAAATTAGCAAACCCTCTTAACTTTATAATTATCTTTGGTCTGAGAACTGAGGCAGGAAGTTCTTTTGTGTTCATTCTGGGCTCAAATAGTCTCCTAAGAATTAGAGGAAAATTAATTAGGAATAATTGCAGATAGATGCAGATTGCATTTACAATGCAAATACATGTTAGCAGAGCAGAAAGGGGAGTTCTTTCCCAGTATTTTTCTAAGTACAGATATAAAAGGAGGGGTAATTTATTCACATAAATGAGTTTGATGACATTTAGAGTTATTTATAGAGTAAATATGTTGTATTTATTTCTGTGTGAAGATTCATGGTTTGGAAGCGTGCTACACAAAGCAGTGGGGCTGACACACATAATGTCCAGATATATCAAGAGGGAGCAATAGAAAAAGGGGCGTGAGTTTGGGTGCTGTGTGTCTGAGCGCGAGGCAGAGGGGTTAAATCCTCTCCAGGAGTATCATCGCCCCATAGAAAAATACTATTGTTTCCTCCATATTAGGAATCAAAGCTAAGCCAGTGTTATTGTGTCCACCATTTTGACTGCAGCCGACAGACCTTGAGGAAGCAGGTGCAGCGGGACGAGTGTGTAGGTGTCAGAACATTTCACTTATTTATTTCTTTTCCTGCATGCTACTGTGAATATCTCTGCTCCAATCTCTGCTCCAGTATGCTGCTTTTGGGCGCACGGGGGGGGCAGATTATATTGTTTCTATAGCATGTCTTGGCGGGTGTGTGTGTGTGTGTGTGTTTTCGTATGTGTGCCTGCAGGTGTCTGTGCCTTGTGCATTTACAGTCCTGGGGAACTGTTGACCCCGTGACCCCTGCTCCTCTCTCAGACACACACACACACACACACACGTATATCGGCCTGTATGTGTCTAGAGGACCCTTGAACTTGACCGTGGCGGGGGAGAGGGGAGGGGCGGGACAGGGCAGACCTTAAAACAAACTACTGTGATGGACAACAAAGACGGGGAGGGGAGGGCGGAGGGCGGAGGGTGGAAGGTTGGAGGGAGGGTGGAGGGGTGTAAGGTTGAGATTTTAGAGGGGAGGTCCCGAGGGGGAGATGTGCTAGTGTCCATTCTGTGTTGGCTAGTCTGTTTACCTTTTTATTAGTATTATTATTATTATTTTTGATGCATTATTATATATTTTGGTACAAGTGAAAATAGTAAAAGTTGTAGTAACGCTGCAAACACAAAATCAAATTGAAAATGAAAGTAAATCCGTTTGAATTAAGTGCACAGAGCTCCAAAAACGATATCTATTTTTGCGAAACAGATAGTTATTTAAAACTAACCAAACATAAATGATACTGCTACATACAGACATTTAGATATCTAGATGTAAAAAAAGTTATATTGTCATCTTTTCGTCGTCTATATCACGTGTTTCCTCATTCCCGTGCTACTCAAACTGATTACGCGACCCGCTCATTCCTCACGATTAACAATTAACTAATTAAATTCAAATGCCTCCATCATCATTACGCGATAATAACATTGTTCTTTTCTCTAATGCAAATAATGAAATAGTCTCCCGCTAATTAATGAGAGCAAATTAAATGAATTATAATTACGCTCTGAAGGCTAATTGAGTTTAGCAGCGGCAGACGGAGGGGAGCAGCGCCCACGTGTTGATCGATACTGACGAGCCGGGGACGTCACGGGGTAAAAGTTTTTAGCGGAGGGGGGAGAAAAAAAAGAAAAGGATGAGGGATTGTTGGGTGTAGAGAGATGGATGGAGAGGTGGATGAGGGGTGTGTAGGAGGGAGACGGAGCAGGTGGGGGTGGGTGATGGTTCAGGGGGGGTCAGGGAGCAGAACATCTTTTGGCGGGGAAAACGAAGGTGCGCTATGTGTACGTACGTGTGTGTGTGTGTGTGTGTGTGTCGTCTAATTGTGCGCTGGAGGTGAGGGGTGAGAGCTAGGCACGCTTCCTGCGAAAACAGCAGATAGAGAGGCGGCCGCTCCGACTGTACGCGCCCGTGTGTGTGTGTATATGTGTGTGTGGGAGCAGCGTGGAGCGTTTTAATAGCCGCAGTCAGAGCCTCTGTCAGGCGGTCAACTAATTGGCCATCTTACAAGTACAGAGGAGGCTGCTCGCAAATTGGCAAAAAGGGCAAGCGGCTTCAATCTGATACCAAACTCCTTTCTGTCACGATGCTGTCCATTAGGCAACAGCTTAAGTCAGGGAAATGGAACAAAAATAAAGAAAAAACAGAATACAAAACAAGGGGAAAATAGTGGCGTAATTGTGCTTTGGAGACCCGTGTTGTTGCGCTCGACCCGAGAGTAGCGAGACAATGGGGATCATGCCAGATTTAGCGTAAATAAAAATTTGGCGAATTCTGGGAAGTCATTGAGAGGATTTTCTAACGTGTGTGTGTGTGTGTGTGCGGTGTGTATTCCTTATTGCATTGCGCCTCATGTATTTTAATCCATGTCCCAACTGGGCTCCAATTAGGAACAGGTTTCCTAACACCCTAAAGGGAGCTGATAATTATACTGTTGACTGTGTATTTGTGTGCGTGCGCTTTCAATGGAGACTAAACAAAGTCGGTGAGAGCCTGTTTTATCTTGCCCTGATGTTTACAGCGCTGATGATGTTAGCCGTATCAAATAATGCGTCATAATTAGGCACAATGGTGAGACTTAAATCCTCTTATCTCTGACGTTGATTACGGGAGCACGCCATTCTGTGGGCTGACGTACATATGAGGTACTGCTACTTGTTTTGTCTGGGCTCAAGTACATAAAAGTCTGGTTTAAAGGCCTGTGATTCAAACTTTACACATCTATAAATTGATCTATAATCTTTTCAATATGTTAGAATACGGCGGGACGGGCAGTTGCGTTCATTAAAGTTGCAGTAAATGGGAGATTTTGCATAATTTTACGGTACTGCTACTACAAACACCACTACAACTACTAGTACTGCTATTGCTACTACTACTTCACCTGTCAATTTAAAGATTTTGATGATTTCCTGCAATCAGACAAGACTCTAATACTTTCTGTATACGTATTTTAAGTCTATTAATATGGTTAACGTATCATTTCTACTATTCTCCCCAAGTTACTTATGTTAGAATACGGCAGGACGGGTAGTTGCGTTCGTTGAAGTAGCAGTAAATGGGAGATTTTGCATAATTTTACAGTACTGCTACTACTAACACCACTACAACTACTTATACTGCTATTGCTACTACTACTTTACCTGTCAATTTAAAGATTTTGATTATTTCCTGCAATTAGACGAGACTTTAATACTCCCGAAGTTACTTTTGTGAACCTTTTTAAAGCTAATTATCAGAAGTCGAAACACACAAAGCACACAAGCTGTACACTACATACTCGTACTGTTTACTGTGTAGTAGCAGTATAATATTAGCTCGTGTGTGCGGCTACAGTACATATCCGTGACCGTGTGAACAGCTAGCATGAAGCTCCCAAACTCCCGTCCGCTGTAACCTTGAGACGAAGAGTGACGCTGATGTAGTGGACACCGCGGCGCTCACATTTGCACCCAAATGTTGAAAAATGTCCCCTCAGATAAAATGAACGACCCGTCTATAAGAAGCCATCTGTATAAATACACTGTTTTGCGAGACGCGCCTGACAAGAAAGCCTTAAAAAAAATGTTGAATTCTCCCAGAATGCAATTGGAAGGGCTGCTACAGTGGCAGAAAATGTAGCAGAAAAAGCCCGGGTTTATTTCTAGTACTGCGGTGTTTACTGAGTATTCATGAACTGTTGGCTTCAGTATATTGCCGTAAAGCACAATAACTTGGTTGTGAATACAAGATATTTACAGTCCTCTTTCTAATCCGTACACATGGCTGTACTGCGGTGCGTGCTACATACCGCTGTAAACTGTTGTAGACTTATTCATATCCAAGTTTCTGGGAGGAGGGGTTCAAAAATCCAACTCCGGTTTACAAATCTAAATTTTCACACTCCCTTCAGAAGTTTTTTTTATACACAGACATGAAGAGAGCGGAGGGGTTGAGGAGGCCAAGCTGAAATCTTTTGAGACTCCAAAACGGCATAATTGTTTTGCTATCCAATCGGGTGTTGTACTACACATAATATATGGTTATTTCATACAGCCTCCAGACTGCCAAGATGTTTTCAATTTGGCACGGCCCTGCGATCATGATATCACAGAAAAAGAGAGAACGCCAGAGAGCTTCCAGTCTGGGATGGCCTGTGCAGCATGAGGGCGATCATTTCACCCAACTCAAAGGTTTTTTTTTTTTTTTTTACCCCTTCTACCCCTCTCTGCCTCTCCCTCTCTGGGACGAACAATTCCACAGTTGCTGAGGCACTGAAAAAGCAATCTGCAGAATACCCCAGGGTCATGTCTGTGGCCGGATGATTTGTGTGAAATGTCATACATTAAATATAAGTTTAACATTCAGCCCGGCGCACTGTAAAACTGCCCCGTCGCGGCCACGGTCCCGGCGTTTCCCCCCAGTGCGAAAAACCAGAGGGGAGGGTCCCGTGTCCAGGAACGCGGTCACAAAGAAGTCACTACACAATATAGAGTGTCCATGCCCTACACCGCCCCCTGTGTCCACCCAATCCACGCGCACAGCTGCATTTCATTTGACTCAACTTTTTTTTTTCTTTTTTTTTTTCTTCAAATATATATCCATCTTTCTTTTTTTTACTTTTTTCAATTTCATCTTACATTTTCCCTCAGAGGTTTTGCGGCAGACACCCATTGAAAAACAAGAAAAAAAAAAAGTAGTTGGGGTGGGGGGGACGGAGGAACAGACAGCCGGATGGACAGAGCGAAGACGGACAGTTTGTCTAGAGGCAGGTGCCGAATTCACGTCTGCGGCGAGATGAGGAAGTAAAAAGGGAAGGGAAAGAGGGTTGCGGGGGAAGAAGAAGAAGAAGAAGAAGAGGGGTAGGTGGGGGGGGGGCGCAGCTCGTAACTAATTCATAAAGTTTGAGGAAAATAGCAGCCACTGTGAGAGGAAAGAGGGAAGCAACAGAAGAGCAAGGTGTCTCGGGGGAACGCGGAGAGGCAGAGAGGGAGATTCTGTCCAGATGAAAACGAGATGACAGAGGGGCTACAAAGGATGCCATATACGCCAGATGGACAGCTGATGAGTTTTCTTTCTCTCTTTGTCTTCCTTCCACTTTATTTCTACCTTGTTTGTTTGTTTGCGCTCACTCAAGTCTGCGCCTGTGGAAAGTTTCTGTCCGAACGACTACAATGAGATGTTTTGATATGTAAAGGGAGGGGAAAAAAAAGAGATGCGAATCCCATTGGAGATAGCCAAGAGACGGGGACGATCAAAAGGCCAGAGCCAAATATAAAAGAGTGTATCGAGCCTGATTAAGCCGTGCCAAAGTCAGGTGGATATTGTTCATGAATGTAATTACAATTCTCAAAATATTCTTATCTATCGGGCACAGTTCAATCTGTTTTTTTTGCCTGCTAGTGCCCCGACAACATTTGCATCCAAAAATCTATGAAGCCCTCTCTACAATTTCATCTTATTATTGCCATGACAGAGCTTACGACTAGATTTATCAATTTCACCTTGAAGCCGTTGTACTCACCGCCGCATTTGTAAGCAAACCTGGATTCTTTGAAGAAAACACGGTATCGCACCATCTCCAGTCCCCCCCCCTCCTTCCCTCTCTCTTTCCCCCCGTCACCCCTTCTCCCCTCTCGCTCTCTTCCACTCCCCACTTCAAAGCCGAACAGCTGAGATGAAGGTTTGGAAAGAAATGGAAAACAAATTGTTCATTTGTATCTGGGAGGAGACCAGACACTTGAGCAAATCTTCTCTGCATTTTCTATTTATACGCGCCGCAGTGAAGTTAGCGTAGGCGCGGGGGGTTCGCGGGCCCGAGCTTTTGCTGTTTTAAAGTCGCCCGGTTTCAGATCGTCGTGTTTTATGCGCGCGTTTGGCGTCGCGTGAGAAACGTGAGGGTTTTGCATTTACCCCGAGTGTTTCAAATTTGCGGAAAAATAGTTTGGTAATTTTCGACGTGAACGTGAATGACAGAAATGGTGTTGATTCAAATGTGGTTGGATGAAGTCAATGCTGCGAATTTGAGCAGAATCTTCGTAGTTTTCCAGTGAGTTCTGTGTCAGTTTTACCCATGGACTGTATATATAAATGGGCAAAGCTAACCTGCTAGCTGCTACGTTCCAAATAGGAAGTAAACATGAACGCGCTTCCAGTTTCATCGACTCTAATTCACTTCAAAATGAACAACTGTCACCGATTTCTCTGTAACTTGCAGTGAGCGTCGTCATTTTGGTCTTAAAATATCCGTTTTACATGATCATTTCACTATTTTTCCACGCCTTCTTTCCCAGTAGCGTTAGCAACAGGTTTGATTGACAGCGTTGCTACGTGCCCGCTCAGTGCTAAACTAGCGATACGGGCGGGAACAACCTCGCTCCGGATTGGCTCTTTAGTTGCTATGATACCCGAGGTCAGAATACAAATACAAATACAAAACTCGGCTCCAAATTAGCCGCTATAACTGCTAGCCTCGATTAGCTTCATTTGACCAGCTCCACCCACGTCTGCACTGACCTCCCAGTTTGCACCTCATTTGCAAACGTGTTTATTTTCTTCTTATTCATCCATAACTATTTACATTTCCTCGTTGTCAATTTTGAGATAGAGGTTTTATTCATCACTATCGCCGTACGCCATCACAGATATTACCATCACGTTTTGAGTTGTATAACTAATATTCAAATCCTTTACAAATGACTGAACAAAACGTAAAAGTCCATAAATGTAAACAAAACAGCAGCGTTTTAAATGTGAGAGGGTAAGTCAACACATCTGGAGATTACACATCCAGTTTTGTTCAAATATTTTTCTGTTTTTGCGGCAGTGTTTACACATTAAATACTGTATTCAGGGCTTTTCTAATGTCCAATATAAACCCACAGTGCAGTAAGTGACCTTTGAACCCGGGGGTCACACACGCTGACTCGTGCGGTGAAGAATGACAGCGCCGAAAAGCTGAATCCCTGTGTAACGTGTATATAATAAAAATAACATATAGGCACACATATATACAGATGTTTGGGAAAATAAAAATAGATTGATGTTAGCATAAAGACGGTTTGTATCAGTTTAGCTACATAAAAGCCTAAACGCTACTAAATACTGAACTGTTAAAGGCATTTGAGGAAGATGGCTGCGCACAAGAGGAGTATTTTGGCCATATTTGACATTTTTAGACTTTTTGATATTAACAGTCGCTGCGCGGAAGAAGCATTCTCGAAGACATTCTTTTGGAAAGCATTGAGCTGCAGTTACTCACATCCTCCTCTCGTGCCAATGTCAGTCCACATGAACATTAGACGAAGCCACTCACTTTTCTGCTTGTACGTTACCGTGGAAATGAGCAATAATTATTACCTTTTTATTAATACTATATTTTATTCCCGTTATTATTCATTTACTTGTTTTTACATAGGTCTGCTGTACATTTCGTTCTCTCAAATAATATGAATATGACTTTTCCCAATTCAAAAGGCTCCGTGCATAGTAGCATGCTAGCTAGCTCACTGTGCCGCAAAGCTAATATTTTTATTCAAATCGGAAAACATCGTAAACCTATTAAAATGAAAACTTATTAAGGTAAAGGCCACACATTTTTATATGTAGAATACTTAAGTGTGCGGTGTTGTTTTAATATTTACTATGCCTTAAAATTAGCATTAGAGTTAGCATTGAGACACAAATATGTCTCTTTTTAAACACAGAAGTTTTCTCTGATGACGTAGGTGAATTTGATTTGTGTAGTTTTTAAAATGTCATATGTAAAAAAAAAAACAACAACAACTCATAGATATTATTATATTTATTGATTTATTTATTCAGCTGCTAGGTGACTTTTCCCAGTTCTAAAGGATCTGTACATTGTAGCATGCTAGCTAGCTCACTATGCCTCAAAGCTAACACTTTTTAGTAAACAACCAATTAAAATACAAATTAATTAAAATAAAGGCTACACAGTTATTTTTATATGTAGAATACTTAAGTTTGTGGCGTTGTTTTAATATTTATTATGCCCCAAAATTAGCATTAGCGTTAGCGTTAGCATTGAGACGTAAACATGTCTCTTTATAAACAGACATTTCCTCTGCCGAAGTATTAATGTTACTCGTGTAGTTTTAAAATGTCATATGTTAAAAAAACTCATAGATATTATATTTATTGATTTATTTATTCAGCTGCTAGATGGCTTTTCCCAGTTCTCTAGGCTTTGTGAATTGTAGCATGCTAGCTAGCTCACTGTGCCTCAAAGCTAACACTTTTTAGTAAACAACCAATTAAAATACAAATTAATTAAAATAAAGGCTACACAGTTATTTTTATATGTAGAATACTTAAGTTTGTAGCGTTGTTTTAATATTCATTATGCCCCAAAATTAGCATTAGCGTTAGCATTGAGACACAAACTACCTCTTTTTAAACGCAGAAGTTTCCTCTGGTGAAGTATTCATTTTATTTGTGCGGTTTTTAACACATTTTCATTGATATTTATTAATTTTAGCGTCAAAAACTCATAGAGATAATAATTAAACAGGACGTAGTGATGCTAACAGTGAGATTGCCGGGTATTACTGTGCGCAGAGCTTTGTTTTGAGTTGCTAATTACTATGGCAAAGGTGCTAGCTTTCTGAAGTCCATGGATAGGGTATATTGTATAGTGGGGCCTATAGAATAAGTTGAGGTTTATGTGGCAGAGAAGATAAACAACACGCCCAGTACATATGAAGAATAAGGTACTCAGAGCCATAAGGGCACACATCACTGTCATTTATATATGTTTTGAAGACCGGGCCCATGATAAGGAGAAATAGGTTGATGGTAGCCGGGGCCTGGAGACTGTAGCTGCTTGGCCATTATCCACAGGCAGGCAAATCAAGGCAGCAAATCAGGAACAATGGAGCCCTCAAAGAGCAGAGTGGGGATCAAAGAAGCACTAACTGGCCATTGCAATCCAATTGAAATGTTCACTTTGCATCTCTCCAAAGGTAATAGATGTGGAGAGAGGGAGGTGAAAAGAAAGGAGCTGCTGCCTCACATTCAGTGTAAAATTATGGAAGGTAAGAAGAGAAGGAGGAAAAACGCCGCGGCCTTCTCAAGTCATCTAGAAGCTTCATAATGTCCCTTGGATATTTCGACTTTGAATTTGCAAGAGGCCCATTTTTTCCCCTGGCTTTGAACCTCCGAATGGCAACATTATGATGATATATGAGATGGCGTGGTATAGCCCTTGTGCATGTGGAGAGGGAGCGAGGCGGGTTATTTCTTAAAGTGTCCCTCCATCTGTCTGCGCCCATCTCCTCTGCTCCTTTGTCTCCCATCGCTCCCATTTGAATGTGTTGATCACCTGGGGAGATGCTGCATTAATGCTGACGCCCAGTAAAAAGCCGAATCTCCTCTTTATTTATCTGCACTAAAATTCCTCCCAATCTTTCCAGCACATTTCACTCAATCACGCAACTCAGGCCATTCCATTACCCACACAGGGGCGTTTTAGCCCATTGAGCACAACACGCCCCGCACTCCTATGAATATAGATTCCCCTAAATTATGTATAATGGGAGCGCTCAGATTTGAGCAGTTTCACTAAGAGGGTTTGGGTGTGTAGGAGTTGTTTCTCCCACTTTTTAGGAGCATCTTGAAATCTGCAGTCGGGCTTTTGCATAGTGAGTTTGCCTTGGTTTTGTCAGGGGATGCTATACATATTGCATAGGTGAAAAGTTGTTTTAATTTAAGTACTTTTTGAAAGATATTTTACAACTTTCTTTGTAGTTGCTGTAGTCGACAGGTACTTCCAGGATAGTGACTGTGTTTAAGCAGAAGTAAAAGTGCAGTGGTAGCCAAAGTACAAGCAGAGCAAGTTCTCTGAGTACACTATTTTCACTGGGTAGTTTTTTTTCATTGGATATTTTAGATTAAAGCCTTTGTGCAAAAATCACAATTACTTTCTGTCTTTCTGCTGGCAACAAGTCAGTTCAAAGAGCGCTAACAGCAACTTAACTTACCAAATCACATCGCGAGTTAATTCTCACATAAATCACTGGCTTTCTTTCAGATAATGTATGCAGCTTATGTTGTTTTGCGTGCGTCGGGACAGAATTCGATCTCTTGTTGTGCAGAACATTTGCTTTTCTGAGTGCAAGGCGCAGACTAATTGGCTGGTAAGTAATTTTAATTCTCGTGTTGGCAGTTGGTGTCCGTGTCGCGCAGCGGGAGGGAAGGACACAGTAGCGTGATATCAACAAACAGCGGCCATTTTATAATCACGACCAAATCAACATCCTCATTAGGTCGTCTGAGCTGCCACATCACACCGCCTCAAAGCCCAGCTCGCGTTATGGGCGTCAAAAAAAACAAACATGTACGCTTTCTCTACACTTAAGTTTTTGTTACGTACATTATTGAGTTATAAATGTATGTTGTTAAAGCATATTTAAGCCCCTAAGTCAAGTGCGTTTGAGTCTAAAGTTTGAGTAAAAACATGTCCAGGCCTGTCATTATAATTACTACATTGACTTCTCTTTCAATATATGATAGATGGAACAATAGTTTTGGGGGTGTTGCTTTTTTTTCTTTGCACTAGAGCCAACATTTTGTTTATTTTTCTGTACTACGATGATATTTGAGCTGTGGAAGATTGAATTATGGGCTTCTGTGACTCATTATAGATACAAACAAACTACAAAAGTGTTGCATTCTGTCATTTATTTACTGCTTTTTGTGTGTTTTTTACATTTTGAATAGTTTTTGGGGGATAATTGTGTTTTATAGTTTGGTTTCCGTGTTATTATTTATCGTCTATAGTTCAAAACTTCAAACTTGTTGTCATGACAGGCCTTTACACGCGCCTGAGTCTTTATATAAACATGTATTTTTGAATAATATGTGGTTTGATTGGTGTTAACAAGAGTTCTCATTTGATTCACAGATCTTCATTCTCCCTTAATGTCACTTACTTCTTTTATATTTCCATTTCTTAGCTCTAATTTCTGCACATTACGGGGCATTTGTGGAAGTGTTATGAACCAATTTCCTTAAACTGGTGAAGAAATCACCGATAAGATCTGATCAACTGAAGGAGATGGATCAAAGCTGAATTTTCCATGGCTCAGCTTCACTATGGCTGTCCTATCTAATCAGAGCCAATAATCCAGCTCCAGAGTCTATCCCATAATATCACATGAGCATACATTTTATTAGCCTGCAGCTAACGCTTGGCAGAAGCACAGAAAGTAAAGGGCCAAACGGGCTGAGGCTTTCCAGGCCCTTCTGCATGTTTCACGAACATTAGACCCACGACACCTATTGAAATTATGTGATGGAAATTCAAACAAGTGTTGAAATCTTTCTCAAAACGGCTGTGATCCTTGGCGGCGTATGTGGCGGCGTATGTAGCTACGTATGCAGATGAAAGCCAGAGGACTGCGGTGACTGTTTGCGGCTTGAACCAGGACTTTTGACGGCGCTTTCCGTGTTGTTAGAGCGTAATGGACGTGTCACCCCAGAGGAGAAGCTGCTTGGGTCAGCGCGCCCTTCAGCACCGCGCTCATGTGACAGGAACATGCAAAAAGCATACAGACGCCATGGCAACTGCATGTGCGCGCGTCCGCCCAACTCGCTCCACGATATCGATCCATCTAAACTGTATTATTGAACTAAATGTTATTTGTAACGTCTAATCTGTTCTAGAGCCACTGTAATTTTATAGAGAATTTGGAAACACTTGTTAGTTTCACTTAAGAAATTGTCAGCCGATGGAAATTTATTGCTGTGATTCAGATGGATTGCTTTCATAAAAAAAAAAAAAACTCGATGTAGGGTTGAGCGAGCCAAATATAGTAAGTGTTCCAGTAACTGTAGGATGCCTCACGCACACACACACACCCACACGTACACACAAATAAACATTGGACAATCACGCTGCCTGCCGTATACAGACGCACTAACACTTGGTATTGATCTACAGCTTAGCTCATGCCAGCAGGTAGTCTAACTCATGGGTTATTCTGAGGAATTGCTTTCACTAGCACAAACACACTACATGATTGTTTCCACTGGATAAATCTACACAATTTGTGCACCACCATCTTTTAAGACGCCATCACCTCCTCTTCACAGATCAAGGGCTAAGTTAGTCGATATAACGCACACACGCACACACACACACCTTGTTTAACGCAGCCGGAGTATCAAGATGTTGCATAGTTAGACCCAGATCCCTTCGGCTCCTCTCATCCCTTCACGTCCCCGTCCCGTCCCCCTAAATATCGCCTCCGTGCTTGTCAGAGTCATGCTTTGGGACTCCTTTACAGCCGATAACACAGTTTGTAGTGTCAAGGATAAAGGATTTAAAAGCATTGTGCGATGGCTATGAATGGTTTGGGCGTGCTGGCTGTGCGCACTTGTATGTCCTGTCGGTTGTGATCCCTAAAGAGACTCAGCGCCGTCAACCAACTCCCCCTTTTGTATAGATCTAATTTAAAAACAAGTTTAGGGAAGCAGAAAGTTCAGTATATAAAAACGACCACATTGAACTGTTTCTCATTACAGCCCCATAGACAACAAAAGGAGCTTTCAGGGAAGAGTATGAAGTGAAAATAAAAAACGGGTATCGCTCAAGCTGGCACGGCTCGCCTCGCCTCCACCTACGTCCAAAATACTTGTCTGAAATGAAATTAAATGTAACTTTTTGTCCCTCCCCTGCTCCTCTAAAAGGTCATACATCTATTATAATTCCAGTCCGTAAGAGTGGAGCAGAACACGTGTTACAAGATGATATGAACGCACAAGCTGTAAACTACAACTTTCTCCTGGCTAAGAACACTGTTACCGTTTTATATGACCAAATCAATATCTTTAACTAAGCTTGTAAAAAACGCCCGGTCAGAGCCTTTACTTAGGCCTACCTCCACCTGACCCCCGCTCGCTTCGCCTTGATTTGAGCCGTATGGGATCAGCAGGGAGCCAACAGCTAGGTGGTATTACACGGTGTACTGGTGTTCATTAAATTTGTGATGTATGTGCTATTGCCGACAGAAATGTGCAGCAAGTTAATGTCCCCTTCTATTTGTATATGTTTAATACTATACAATTTCTCCTTTATGCACCAGCTACAATGACGTATCATTTAAAACTATGCCGTAAGAGGATTTTGTTCTTAAGCTAATCTTGCTAATATTTAAAAAAAAACATCACACTATTTGCCAGTTTTTAAAAGAATTAGTAATAAGGAGCCATAGGAGTCCTGTTTTAGTCCAAACTTGCATAAAAGTGAAAGCGCTAGGAAGGGCATCTGGCACGTAAAAACCGAAATCCACATGTTTTTGCTCCAGAAATGATGAAAACGTTAAACTGCAATAAAATTAGAAGTTTTTGTTTCTGTGCCTATTATTTTTATTTAATTTTTTTTGTTGTTTTTTTTTTAGTTTGTTGGAGTTTTCTGGTGTTTTGGCGCAACACATCCACCACGTTTTGTTGTTTTGTACCGGGCGGAATTAACGTGGTAGGGCATCTGATATACAAAACTAAATCTAACTTGCTTTTGCTGCAGAAATTATCAAAAAGTGATAGGAGTTACCTCTACGGACGCCTGTGCTAGCCCCAAACCCGGACAAAAACGCAGGTGCAAAAGCGCGAATGCAAAAACGCAAATGCGAAAACGTTTCATAAGGGCATCTGACATAAAAAAAAAATCAACATAAAAACACAACACGAGTTCCCCTACTTCACGGTCTGACTTGAACCCTTTCGCAAACCCGACTTAAACGAACAGGTGAGTCCTAATCACCCTAATAACTTCAATAATGGGCCAATCAGCGTGTTGCTATAAACGACAAAGAAACAGGTGTGTGATGGTGTGGAGGAGGTGTGGAGGAGGAGTGGAGGAGGTGTGGAGGAGGTGCCAGTCCCTCTAGCCTCTCTCCTGTTTGCTCCACTGGTAATCAGCCAAACCTGCTACAAGTCTCCCTCTGTGATTTACCCCCCGGTGAGTGTCTCTAGCCTGTGAGTAAGCCACTGTTTCCTCAATGCCCTGTTTATTCACCCTATGTACAGTCCCTATGTCCGCTTGTGTGCGTAGGATTTCTATGTAGATCTGGATTTCCTGCATCGTCCCCCCGCTGAGGTCTTTTCCCTATAGCTCCGTGTACGTACCGGATGGGATTTAACTCCTCGGACATTTAATCTAGCGGGAATTTCACACTAGTTACTGCTTGTCATCAAATGTTTCTAGCGTAAAATACGACAGAGATCCCGTATTCCCGGATGTTTGGGGGGGAGCGTGCGAGAAGCGAGGTTTCGTACAAGTTGAAAATAAATGCTTAAAAGTTAGCGTTACAAATAAATGTTCGCTTTCCCCCTATGCATAAGTCGCCAGATGTGATCCCAAGGTTGACATCTATAGTCGTATGTATTCACTTAGCTGGCCGCAGCTGCTAGCGCCATTACAGAGATTTCATACAGAGTGCGTGAGTGTCACATACATCTAAAGGCCGTATAGTAAATAGATTTGAACAGGAGACATATTTTACACCGCACAGGCTTCTCTGATGTTCAGGTGCTCCAATGCAGCCCAGGTTGTCGTATAATGCGGATCACAGCCACGAAAAAGCCCAAATTCCAACACGTTTTTGTCATCTTGAGATAAAAGATAAAACCAAGGATAGCGAATTGGTAGAAGTGACTGTTGTTATTCAAATATTTCAGAATTTGTCTATTTAAAAAGGCATTTTTTGTCTCTGTCTCAGCTTTTCAGATCTGTTATGAAATATTAAAACATGTTTCTAATTCTGGTCTGTTTTTCGGTAACAGTAAAATACGGAATTTGCATTGAATCTATTTGTTATTTACATTTCGCACAATATCCCGACCTATCCGATTGCCTTTGTAGTGGCATGTTTGCTCTCATATTAAAAGCGCTCGGAACAATAATAACATTATAATCCGGCTGTATTTGGCTTGAGATGATTCTTTGCTTTTCAATTTGAGTGGTAACGTTTGGACAAGCTGTTCAATCAGTTGTTTTTGAGGACATTGCAAATGGCAGGCTGTCTCTGGGATACCTGACCCACTTTCCCCGGCTGTGCGTCTTGTGTGCACGCGCTCAGTCCCTCTTTGCTCAGAAGGTTGTAAATGTAATCTTAGACACATGTTACTTGGCCTGATGTTTTTCAGATTGATGTCAGTTGCGATTAGCATATCTCCTGCCAAGACACAGGAGTGCTCTTTAGTGCCTGGCCTTGTACACTCTCTCCTTCATAAGACACACACACATAAGCAAAAGCATTGGGTAAACATAGCTCTGCTGCCATTTTGAATGATTGCACCATGATTATTTGATGCAGTGATTTATTTTGAACACAGCCCGTAAAGTAAACGGAGGCAAGGAAAGAGGGGAAGTGAGTGACAAGCCTCAAAACAAAATATGACTCCTCGACAGTCTACTGACACTGACTTAGCGCTAACATATCATTACAGCGCGTCCTCTCCAAAAAATATATGAACTTTTTGGCCCGGCGTGTCACCAGATGTACCTTTGTCGTGCTTGAATTTCACAAATAATCGCACGTACTTAAATTTCTTTCATTTAAATCAATATTACTCACGTTATTCTCAGTATCCGACGCAAATTTCTGTAAGATAATAGTCAAAACGTAACGTGAATAATGACACTGCTTAGCCTCCACGTGCTAGCTTGACTCTCTATAGGACGCTAGATAAAATATATATATAGAAAAAGCAGGGACAGGGACAGTGCTGTGGAGTGAGTGACCGAATACCCGCCGACAGACCAGCAGAGGAAGACAGATGTTTAGCTCCACCAGAGAAGATGAGAATATATATGCAGTGGCCAGTGTTGTGAGACAAGGCAGGTTGCTGTCACTTTAAAAATGACTGTAATAAAAGTGAGCGTCGGAAGATGGATCTGGTGATTTTGGCTTGCTAATCAGTCATCTGTGAAGAGGACCACAGCCCACATTCACTGGCCGCATGACACCTCTTTGATTGATGCCTGCGCCCGATAAAAAAGACCCATTAACTGTCCCACTATTAAACTGGGCGAAATGGTAAAACTGTTCTGCTCCTGTAATCTCGCCGTTATTTATTTATTTATTTATTTATTTGCTTATCGCCCATCTCGTGCCGTTGAGGTGGAGCCTACGTTTGGCTACATTACAGTGGAAAAATACAAGCCCGCTATATATTCCACCTAAAAATTGTTAGTTTTAACGGTGCGGATTCACAAAGTCACGTGACCTGGCTATGCAAATGAGGCCTTCTGAACCAGGAAGTGATTTTATAAAGGGCCTAATGACTCATCGTTAATCAAAATCACCCTTATATCTTAATTCAGCGATTGAGAATGTGAATTTGCGGTTTTAATTATGTGTTAATTGGTCGTTGATGGTTAATTATAGTTAAATTAAATGTGCAAATTAGAGGTCTTTGCGTCAGGAAAAGCGCAAGTGCAAGTGTTTATCTTTTGCTTCACTCTTTTCCTGTTTGAGCAGCAATTTTCTACTAAAACGACAAAATTACACAATCTAATTTAATATGCAAATGAGGCTTTCTGACCAGGAAATGCCCACGTCTGTACTTCGCTTCAATTTCAACCTTTTCCTGTATTAATATTACCGGAAGTTGCAGTTGTCACATGACCTGATTACATATGCAAATGAGGGCCTCGAATCAGGAAGTGGTGAAGTTTCTGCAACCACATGACAGGAACTAAAAAAAAATAATGACCCAATGGTTGCTCCTATCTCCCCTATCTCCCCTTACGCACATATACACACACTCACACACGCACGCACACACACACAGATTGCCTACAATAATAATAACCCCACAGACGACAGCTACAGCCACCTCCCGCCCCCCTCCCACATACAATCAAACAAAGCCTGTCTCTTACCTTGCGCATGACCAATCCTTCCATCTCTCCCTCGCCTATCTATGCATGCTCTTCCCTTCTTCCTGATGCAAAAAAAGAAAAGGAAAAAGGAAAAATACACCACCTCACCAGCAGCCCAACACCTCAGACGACTACTACTACTACTACTGCCTACTATAGCCACCGTCCCACAGCCCTACAGCGCGCCACTCTTCTACACCCCTCAATAAATAGAGCCCTGGTTTTTTCCTATCTATGGCTGGTTTTTTGCTGCCCCAGTCCGTCTCTCTCTCCTCTCCCTCTCTCTTCTCCACACGGCTGGGCTGGAGCTGGTGAAATATCAGGGCAAACGGATTCCAGCTTTTTTCTCCAGGCTCAGAGGGGTTGTTCTGTGCGATTTGGCCCTGGGGTGCGTTTCAGCGCTTGTGATGTGAGAGAGGGGGCAATGGAGAGAAAGAAGGAGAGGAGGATAGGAAAGTGTGAAGGAGAGAAGGCGCCATGGTTTATCTGTTTCTAAAGGGTAGTCAGCGGTTTTATATTTGAGTATATATTTTGTATCTGGCCGGCGTTGAAGTAGCATCAGTAGGTGTGGACGCTCCCCGTGGCTTACTGAGGCCTGGAGGTGATCTCCATACATAATCAGGACAATCCACCTCCATGACAGGTGCGCCGCCATCTTGGATTCTGTATGAGCCGGTGGACTGGAGCGGTGTCTGCGTGCACGCCCTGCAACCACACACGACCGCAGTGGGGCTATTTTACTTGTTCAAAATTAACTTTACGCAGATTTACATGACATATTCAATCAAATTTGTTTTTTCGTATTGTTTTTTTTAAACATATTTACAATACAGCGTCACCAAAATCGTGTTTATCTGTTTATTTATGCTAAAAACTGATATAAAACAACATAATTTCATACGCAGACCTACATACAAACTCATTACCAGCATAACCAGGTCTTATATACAACATATTATATAACAAAATGCATGTAATTTGAAAGCTGAATGCGAAATAACGACCAATTATTAGTTAAAATGACAAAATGGCCGTTTATGACTTTACATAACACAGATTGTCCACGTGGTCGACCTCATAAACATCTGAACGCTTATATTTTAGCGTAATGATCTGGCACCAACAAAAGCGCTCGTCTTTCTCGTGTCTCGTGTGAGTAGAAGGTATTTTGGGCACCTTTTCTGTCCCTTTGTGAACTCTGAATGAGGTCAGGGCACACGCAGACATGTATGTAGACACACACACATGCACACACACGCACACACGCAGCAGCAGTATCTCTGGGAAGGACACACAGCTTTCAGAACAGATCACTGATGAACCAGCCACTGTGGAATGATTCTGACATTTTGTTTGGGAGAAATAGCATTTAATTGAAGGGAGGGGCGATATGCATGGCAGTTATGCAACCAGGGGAAAATGTCTACTTTTCAACCCAAATTGAAAACATAACAGAGCATTTGTGTGTGTGTGTGTGTGTGTGTGTGTGTGTGTGTGGGTGTGTGTGTGTGTGTGTGTGTGTGTGCTTGGGGGGGCTGTTCCGTTTCACCGTTTTCTAAGCACTTTGTTTGATTGTGTGTTAGTTTAAGCTGTGGAGGTGAGTTCATAGAAACGCTGTTGACTTTGTGTTACTTTGCTCGTTAATGTTTGTCTTTGTCTCACTTGTTAAATATGCAAATAATATTTTTTTTTTTTACAGACAAAAATGCAACACTATCATATCCATTTCAATTATGTTCCCCATGTTACCTGGAGTTAATTGGATTATTGGGATGTATCAGTTTGTGTAGTTTTATTGCAAAATGATTCAGGTAAAACACCAAAAGCATCTTATATTCTGAGTCTGCGCATTGACACTTGAACAAACTTGGAGTTGGCTCTTATAATAATCAATAAAGCTCCCTGTGATGCACTGATGAAGCCAACCACCGTTCAGGGTCACTGCACACCTCAAAAATGACGCCTATCTCTATGTCCCTCTTTTTTCTTTCTCTCTTTCCCTTCAAGCGTTGCCAATTTGTCTGAGCCGCATCCGCTAATCCATGCGCATTTACGCAGTGGTCATTGCGCCTCCGGGTGACTTGGCTTGATACGTGATGGCGTCCGGGCTGCACTGACTGATTTGAGTGTATAACCTCAGAGCTGGGAGCAGGACGGGCTGGTTGTTATTAGCCACAACACAAATAATAATAGTGGAATTGTATCTGAGCGTAACGTTCGTCTCAGCTTTTTTAATTCGTTATTATTAATTATTATAATCGCGTTAATGAGTAAATTAAGAAGCAAAATGGAACAAATAAGACCAAAAAAAATAGGTTAATTTAATAGAGGCCTTTTTGCATACATTCAACAGCCTCCCTTAGAGTAATCTAAAGGGAACAGTGAGGTTAACGTGATTTTTCGCTTTGATTTTCGCCAGGATCGTGTCCATATTGTGGACTGTCCGGCTCATTTGGCTCCTTAGTTCGGCCCCTGAGGTCTGTGTGCGCAGTGTGCAGTGTGCAGGGGCTGTGTGCGCGTGGGCTGGGAGAGTGGAGGGGTGAGGGTCCTGCAGAGACTGGAACCTTTCGGACCTCCAGATTGACATGTTTGAGTCTTGGCTTGTCACGAGGTATTTTTAATAAGCTGTAGGCCTATGTCATTTTAATTAATTTATTTTTATTAATTTTTAAAAACGGGAACAGACATTTTATTATTATTATTATTATTATTATTATTATTATTATTATTATTATTATTATGCATGTATTTTTTAATAATTAATTTGACTTTTTTAATCTATTCTAAATAATAAATGCACGTTAAATTGGTCGCATTTGCATGAGTCCGTGCCCACATTTGGTTGAGACATAACAGAGATGACTTGTTGTGTATTGATTACCAGTTAGCCTCTGTCGATGCATTTCCTTGTCTCTCAAACGCAGCTTACAGGTGCCATTGTTCCCATCCGCGCGGCTTTATAGGTCGTAACTGCGTGTGGATCTGAGCGATAATCAATAGAATTTGGCGTTGAAGGGGGCTGCGGGCGAGGAAATGTGTGTTAGGGCATCACCAGGAGGTCGTCTTTAAAAGGGAGGGGGGTTTTCTCCTCCTCTCCCCCCTTTTCTCTGTCCGTCCATCTATGGAGGACACTCACTGGACGCGTGTCTATTAAAGAAGGCTCCACAATGAAAAAAGATGTGCGGAGCAAAGGGCCAAGTGGGAGGAGGACCGCTGAAAGGGGCGCAGCTCCAGTGTCTTTAGACGAGTCTGTGCGTTAAATGTTGCGTTACTCTCTTGAACAATAAAGAATATTAGAGAGAAACACGTGCCATGTTGTTTTCTTCTCCACGTGTTCGTGTTTGGTAATTGCAGTATTTGGTGTAGTCAGGGGACATGATTGCTCTTATCAAATAAACAGATTGTAACCGGCTGTACCGCAGACCCACCACCCTTCACCTCGCCTTCTACCCCTTGTGTCCTAATCTCAAGGACCCCCACGCACAATAATGGCCCCTCCCTCCTTCTCCTTCCTTCTCTCTGCTCGAGAGCCCTTGCAGCTGTGGTCCCATGTAAATTTTACAAGATTGGCACATCTTACCCCCACCCCAGATCCCCCCCTCTGCCCCCTGTAACCTCATACTTAATATCACATTGCATATTAATGCGCATTTTACGCAATTGACTGTGCTATAGTGTCCATGTCTTCCTTAAGGAATTTGCATATACCATCATTACGCACCGGCTGCTTGTTGATTGTTGCATGTGAAATGTGATCTTAAGAGAATATAAGGGGTGGGGTGGGGGGTGGGGGGGGTCTTTAAAACGGGCTACCCTTGACCCTTAAAATTCAACGTAATCCTAGTTTGATTAGAGCCTTTACTCTGCTCTGCCTAATTGTCATCAGCGCTTCACCATCACTGGCATCTGGAAGCACTTGTGGTTGGTCAAGTCAATACAGGTCACTAAAGTCGAGCTGGAGAGTCCTGTGACTGCTCTGAGGACGTCTGGTGTGTGGAAATGTGTTTAATTATGCCACATTTGTATTAATTATTCCAGGTGTGGGTCGTGTGTGGTGATTACAGGGGCCTTAAAAACATCCCCCTGTATGAGGACGCACAGACTGTGATGTAAAAGTCTGATGTATGTAGTGTAGCAAAGGGCTGCATTGACAGTCTTTGTTTTGAACTCAAGCACTACAAGGCTCTCTCCTCTCCCTCTCCTCTCCCTCTCTTTAAAAGGAGCGGAAGAGTGGGCTGATACCGGTCTCATGTTGCGTATGGATTTTCGTTTATATAATCGATTGAAATGTCCCAATACATTGATTTTGGGTTCAGTGTTTTACAAACAAGCGTTTATGGCTCTCGATTTTATGTTAGGAATGATTCCAGTGTGACATCGATGCCCAGAAGCCGTCAGATGTTGATTTTTAAATAAATGCAAACAAATAAAAATCTATTGTCTTCTATTGTCCAAAAATATAAAGTTGGAAAGGAGGAGGGAACAATATTGTGTTGCCCCCTCCTTAATCAAATAAAGTGGTGTAAAAACACACACGGAAAAGCATTTCCTTCCCTCTGAATTTCTCCTTGAATTATTTGCCATCACTAGTGTGTGTGATTGCGGAATATTAAATTAAAGTGGGATAAGTCCGCACCGAGGCGGGCTGCGTCCAATCCGCAACTCATTTCCCCTGTTGTAGCACCGCATCACTGCGCTCCTCTCTTTTCAATGACAATGTGCCAAATGTGGGCATTTTGAAAACACTTTCCATATGCTATTATCGGATCGCTGCTGAGCAAGAGAAAGACAGGAAAGAAGCGAAACGGAATGCTTTATACCAAAGGTACCACGAATCTACACTTTTTCACTCAATGGCTTATTATTCTTTTGACTTTTTCTGGATTTAAGCGAGGTAAGAAAAGGCTACGATTTTTATACTGATTGCATATTTATGGAGTGTTGTTGTTTTTACAAGTGGAAGTGTCCGGGGAATTTCTGCTGAGAGTTCAATTGGAAAAAAGTTGATTTTGTGGCGTTGTTTTAATCTTTTGTCGCTTTTTGCTGCTCTTAAGCCAAGTTACACTTATTGGTTTTACGCACAGAGTTCTGTCTGCTGGGCAAAAATCACAAATGGCTCTTTTGTTGTTGTTTATTTTTTTTGCAATTATCGATTTGAAATTGTGAACGCGAACAGAATGACAGCTCGGCTCAGAGGATGTGCACTGGGGCAGGTTTATTGTGGACACTTTGTTGTTACAGTTTGTGGCGGATTTACACTTGATATTCGCGTAACTTTGCCTGGTTTGTTTCTGCTGCTGTGTGAGTTTGTGGGCCTTACTCTGTGAGTGCTGCTGGGCGGAACTTGGCCATTGGGTCAGTGTGACAGGTCCCGGGTCACGGCTCGGGGCTTTGGGAGCCTCTGCTGTGTGCACGCGCCCTGGAGAGCCAGAGGTCAGCCCCACAGCCCCACGAGGGCGCCGGAGCATAGGGCATGCACCGGGGAGAAGAGCCAGGTGAATGAGGCTATTTCAGATCATATCTGCACATTTTATATTTGCACTTTGTAAATAACTAAATACAAGAAAATCAATTAGCCACAACTTTTAGATTTACACCTCGACACTTGGAAAAACAAAGCCCCAAAGTGTCTAAGTGTCATTTATTGATCCCTCCAAGCTGCTCCAGTTCACAGTTAAAACGCTTTTATTTCAAACGCTTTGCCAAACGAAACCACTGCCTTTTAGACACGAAGAGTTACATTTGACGTTTTTATAATTTAAAACACTTACATTACGAGCTCGCGCGCAAACTCACAGACTTAGGCGCGTGTGCAGCGTGCGCAGATCAAAATCTATAATTAATTGAGGATGCTGCTGATATGGAAATGGACCGAAATATTAGTTAACGCTGCCTATTGTGGTGCGCTGTGCCGGAGAAAGAGCATCGTCTGCGGGTAAAGGGGGAGGGAGGACACCGGGGGATTTAGCAAACGAAGGAGGTTAAGATAAGCGGCTGCTTCTCCAAATCCGCTTTTCTTGACAGAAAACACAAAAATATAACGAAAAATGCACACGTCCCGATCAGATGCGTAAAGAAGATTTCCCGATAAAGGATATATAGTCCACAGAGCTTTATGTCGCTCGTTGCTTGACTTAACGCGGCTGAATCGACCGTTGCAGCAGTGAGCGGTCAGCCTCGCTCCTCGTACCGTGTGTGCGCGACGCCTCCAGTGGCTGTACGCACAGAGAACACCCCTGGAGGATGGCGAGGCAGCTGCAGCGGTAGCGGCAGCGGCAGGAGCCTTGGATCCGGGTGAAAAGTGACGCCTCTGTTCCCTCACCTCGACCCACCCACTCCCCCTCTTCCCTTTCTGTCAGAGACCTGTGTAAAAGCCAGAATAAACAGCCTCGGGTCGGGTCGGGCTCGGATCTCTTGGCTTCTTTAAGGATCCAGTCGGTACGGGGGTGCACGTTCTAGTCAATGTGGCTTCCGAAGTAGACCTTTAGTAGTTCACTTGCCAGCAGCAGCAGCCTTATCATCACATCCCAAGCCCCGGCTCATGCAGTTCAATTCACCCCAGCTTCGATTTTTTTCCCCATGAAGGAGATCTCTTGATTTTCTCCCCGATTGAGTCTGTGTAAAGTCTTTCCTTTGCCCAAAAGCCACTGTTTAGAAACAAGAGGGGGACCTTCAAAGCATATAGGACCATCAGACCCAGAGTCAATGTAAACGACACTAAACACAGCCTGGACAGTGAGGGGATACTTGGTGTGACCCTATTGGATTTTGCAGTTTGGCTTTTAAACCCTCTCAGGGCCTCACGCACTGAAAAGCACTCTTATTCTAGCGTGCTGCTGGATTTCAGACAAGTGTGTTTATGAATCACTTGTAATCTGCACGTCCTAAATAAAAATATACAATTTAGAGGATAAAATAGCCCTTCCAGACGCACACAGCTGATGTTGTTTTAATGCTCTCCTTTTTGATTCTACCTCCACAGCGTTTGGAAACCCTATATTCTTTCCTGTAGTTTGTGGAGAGGCTTGTTGCGCGGTGCATTTGTGTGTTGTGGTTTTCACGCAGGTGTGTTTTCTCTGTCTGCTTTAATACACATATCCGCAAAATCCTTCATCCCTTTAATATCAAACACAAATATAATATACAATTTGTTCAGATTTGAAACACAACACACACATTATCCACGCCACACACACCCTGCTGCTATTTCCAACACACAAATCCCATGTTTTCTAATTAATATTCAAACTAACCCCACAACTATATCGAAAATAATTATTACCAGTTGGATATTTTGTTTTTAATATTCTAAAAGTCTAAATATTTCAGTTGATTTTTTTTTTTTAAACGTCTTGTACACCAGTTAAAAAACATGGCTGCAACTGTGAATAATTGAACCTGGTGTGTGTTTTAACTTTAGAAGTAGTTGTTTATTGTTGTACAGACCATTTGGCGGCGGAGTTTGAGCAGAAGAGCCCGTGCGTAAAGCTTTACGCGCGGCACAGACCTCTGCCGCCGCCAGGGCTCCGTGTGCTCCGTGTGCGCGTCATTTGCGATGTGGAGACTGTTGATCAACTCACTAATTACACTTCTCTCCTCTGTCCCCCTCCCTCCTGTGTCTCTGTGCGCCCTCCCTCTTTCTCTCTCCCTCTCTCTCTGACTGTCTCTCTACCCATTCCCAGAGTGCATATCGGGAAATAGACACACAAAGACATGCGCACTCAACTTAATCAGCCATTTTTTTAAACAGGGCTAAAACGATAATAATTAGCAGAATAAAGACATATCGGATTTTCATTTCCTTTCCTCCGTTTCCAGAGCCCGTCCACAAGAGAAACAGCGAGGCAGCCCGTCGACACGTCGTTTCAGCGCTACCGGAACCAAAATAAGGGATAGCTCTCTGAATGCTTTGACATTTGTGATTTTACCCCTTTTTTCCAACTTTAAAGTTTGGAGGATTATTGTAATTTTCCCCGTTTTCACCTTTTGATTGTCCTGTTACGCGAGCCGCTGGATGTGACTGTTTTCTAAAGCAACGAGCTGAGAAGCGGAGGTGACGGCTTTGGAGGGGGAAGAAAGTAAGTTTTTTCCTCTGCACCTCTCCCCTTTAACTTTTATTGAGTAGTTTGGCGTGTGTGTGTGTTAAATTTAGGGGGTCGTGTATCGATTCTTTGTCTCTCTGCTGAATCTTTGACATCGGGGGGCTATTTGGAGAACAGGTGCTGGGTGTTTTTAGTCCACAAACAGAGGCGGATATCATCATGTTGTAGTAGAACTCGGAGGCGCTTTGGCCACAGTAAAAAGGCGAGTGACAGCGGCGGAGGCGTTCAGCCGCCTGTGTCCGCGCTCTCACCGCTGGATTACAGGTCAAACACCGCCTTACCAAGTTTACGCGTTAGTTATTGAGCTTTTATTCGAAACTTCTCCAGCGCCACTCATCGCTTTGAGTGTGAATCTGGAGCTGGGTGTCCGACTCCTCGGGCATGTTCGCTCCCTCAGTTCTTCCAACACTGGCTCCGTTTTACATCTTTCGTGCTACTTCTGAATAGTCAGATCCACCTAAAACACCTTTGTACACACACCAGAGCAGTTTTTGAGCTAGAAATCGTCTGAAATCCCAGTTTGGACCATGATATCTGAGAGTAGTGCACCTTCTGTGTGTCTCTGCCAAAGACACACGAGCGGAGCGAGCGATGCGATTCTACTACGTCTGGTTCTGTTAACTCTCGATTCTAATCAGATCAGTTGCTTTTTTTATTGTCTCGACACAAACTAACCCACCTCTCCTGATCTGTGTGCCCGCACGTGCCCGCGCCGTGCATCCTAAACCCGCGTCACTTCACCGAGGCGTAGGTGGCTGCGTCACCGGCTCAGAGCGCGCTCCCTGGGCTACTGGGTGCACAGTGAGCCGCTAGTGCGCAGTCCAGTCCTGGCCCTTGTGTTTTGCCCTGGTGCTTACAGACACATCACTACACTCAGAGTCTGTTCATGTCGTGGATAAAAGTCTCTTTTCTCTCTGAAATCGAGGCCTATCACTTCAGCTCCGTTTTTGTCCTCGGTCTTATTCCACAGGGCACCGTACGGCAGATGTCATTGTCCCAAGTTCGTAGGCAGGTTGTAAAACGTCCTCAAACTGTTCAGGTAGAATCATTTTAGCGCGTATTTGGAGCGTGTTTGGAGCGGACGTGGCTCGGGTACGTGTGTTTCCGGAGGAGAGAGATAGACTTGACTGTGCGCACGGGGACGCGGCGGTGACAGGGGGGACATCGATCGCACTGGAGAAAAAAAAAAGGAAAGATCAGGGCCAAGGGGCCAGTCTCCTGCCCTGGTCCCTGGTATGTGGACCGGAGCACCGAGCTCGTGCGTCACAGCCACAGACTTAACACACTTTGAGCCTTTTTAGATTTAGGATTTTATACAGAATTTACACTCACGTATTTTAATTTGGCTAATTTAGAAATACTTCCCAAAAATCTGAATCTGAATCTGTTTGTAAAACCTTTGCCTTTTAAGCTACTTTGTTAATTTTTTAGACCTACGTTTAAGTAATTTACATCAATTGAACTGATTAGTCAATTTACTGCTGATTAAAAATATAATATTTTTAAAAATATATTATTATTATTATTATTATTATTATTATTATTATTATTGAAGGAATTTTAATTAACAAAAACATTCAAATTAATTAGCACATGGATGTATTTTAATTACTTACAATATTTAGGTTTAGAAAAGACAGACTTGGCCTGACACGTCTTGATTAAATCACTTGTTTGTATGTTGAAATTTAATGCATAATTCATTTGATAATTAAAGGCATGTTCATTACTTCTCAAAAATCCAGCCTGGTCTTCTCTAATTACACAGAATTTCATCAGTTGGTGATGTTATTGTCTCACATTATTTAGTTGTTTTCAAAGCAGAGGTTTTAGCTCCAGTGTTAGTCAAAGCACAGGCCATGCTTGTGTTTTCTTGTATTGTCTTGGTATTATCAGAGTCTGCCAGTGTGTTCTATCGGAGCATGAGCCTCGCACCGTTCATTTCACTCGTGGCAACATAAGAACGCTCATAAAAACATATAGTGTGAAAGATGGCCGGACAGCCCTGTGAGGACAATAGCTGCTGGCTTCCAAATGCATCTTGATTATTAAAAGCTAATGCATTTTCAGCATTGCAGCGTTCATTAAGCCAGCTTCTGAAGGGGCAGAGGGAGGAGGAGAGTCTCTCCTATAACTCCTGCTCCAAGACATATGCAGCCAGAAGATTGGCTCGGGCCTCTCCTAGGGGTCGACAATGTGTCATTTCCACCCGGCTAGATTGCCCTCTGCCTATCTGATATTAATGTGCAAATCAATATTTCAGGGATTAAATTTCCCTTCTTCATTTTTTATGGTTTCTACCTCAATAAGTCTCCCGTCTAATAGAGGAGGCTGGATGATTTAGAAGTCTCTGCTGCAGAAAGAGCGAGGGAGAGAGAAAGAAATAGAGAGGAGCTTTGCAACCAGACTATCGCTGCATGTTAATGTTCCAGTGTGGATCCCCATAGGCGTTTAGTAAGGACAGCTATATTGCAGCTTTACACTGTAAAGACAGCCAATTTGACTAAAAAGGCAGAAAGGGAAAATATGAGTCCGGTTGAATACTTAAGACGCTGTGGTAATCCGAGAAGCAGGTATTAGTGAGAAGGGGCTCCCCCTCGCACACACACATACACATTCAGGGCTACATCCCAACCTGCATTACCAGCGCCATGCTTGAGCGGGCAGCGTAGCTCACCGCACGCCGCACGGCTCTAACAATATATTTTTTCAGAACACTTTCTCTCTCTTTGCATGGGCCCAGAGCCTTCCACAGGAGAGATTTACTCTTGTGCGTAATAACATCTGGCGTATGTGTGTGATAGAAATGAATCACTTTGACACAATGACCTGTGTATGATTATTGTGGAGGGGAGGGGGTATTACCATAGTCATAATGCTGCATCTCATTGAGAGGCAACTAAATGAGCTTGGACCCTTTGACTCCCTATAGACATTCATTAAGGGACATGGGCGCACACCGAGGCGTCAGTCTGCCAATAGGTGTGTGTGTGTTTATTTAATGCTCCGTCCTGTGCCATCTGCTGCGTGCATGTGTATGTCCAACAGCGTGGTGTGACCCCTCCATCACTCGCCCCTGGTCCAGTCTACACACAGCACTGTTTTTACACAGGCCTCATAGGGAGAGTGTCAGTGTGCTAAACCAGGAGAGAGGGAGAAAGACACAGGAAAAGACACAAAAGAGCTCTAATTGTAGCACGACCGCTTGGCTTCCTCCCCGATTCACAGCCATTACCAAGTGAAAAGCACAACTGCCTCTCCTCCATTATCAAATCGCCATGCTCACATCATACATGCATACTCAATGGGGAAATCATGGAGATTTTTGTCAACACTCAAACAGATGGCTTTGACGGTGTTATAGTTTCATAATTTCAGCCATAATCGTCAGTGTTATATTTGTGTATATTTTTATCTTCTTTATAAGGCTCTCTTTTGAGTGATGTGTGTCCAGTTTAAATCTAAATGTGTGTTTAAATATGTGGGTTATGTTTGTGTGTGGGTGAGTTGTGGAGGTGACTGGTGTGAGTAGTGGCAGTGTCAGGTCCTGGCTCTTGGCTGGAGGAGGCCTGTAGGGGGAGAAGCTAAAAGTCCACAGCAGCTCAGCATTGTGTCTCAAACAGGGGGGGCTTCCTGTGTCAGCCCTGGGGCAACCACTAACACACATGCACGCACACCCCCGCGCACACACACACACACACACCCCAACACACAAACACACACACACACCCCTTTAGAGAGCAGGACGAGGAGGAGGACTAAAGACTTGGAACCAGATCAAGCCTCCATCGCTCCCGGGGAGGGTGCTTGTGAATATGCGAGTTTTAGTGTAATTAGCACTTAATTATATTAACATATGCAAATTGTCAGACAGAGCTTGTACCGCCAGTGGGTATCAGCTAAGATACAAGAGTCCATTGTGCCACCACGACGGAGGAGAGAATAATGGCAGTGTGTAAGGCAACCAGCCAGCAGCACCCCGTGCTAGCACATAACCAGCCCATTTAAGACGCGGGCTGTCCGCTTTGCCAAATTTCATTTCATTCAATTTCATTAGTCACCATGACGACCTGGTTAATTGTGCTGACTAATGTCCGCTGATTTGTCGTCAGTAGTGACGGGTGTGAATCCTGTAACATAACATCAGACAGGCTGAAAAGGCTGAGAGGCCCAATATCAAACCGGCTCACAAAGCCCCCTATTTACACATGTTCCACTTGTATGGACATTTGCATATTCAAAAATACCCTGCCATCTTTCCTTGTATCCTTTGTGCTTGTGTATGGCTGTGTGTTTGCATGTGCACTCGTGCGATGGCCGCCTGTGCATGTGGTGGCAATATGTGAGAGGGGAGACGACAACAGTGTCAGTCAGCATGTCACATGTGTAACACAGCAGTGTGCAGCCTGAGCCAGAAGACAGGGACTAGTGCTGCAGCTACTGATTAACAACACACTTTCATTTGGTACCATTACGCAACATGTTGCATGTTCTGAGCAGGTGTTCTGTACAAAACATTTTGACTTCATCCTAACATGCAAATAAACAATCATTGACTATCTCTCACTCAGCAGCTGGGAGATAGTGGACAAACTGTGCTCCCCACTCGCCAAAGGTGGCTGCAGATTGGGTGTAGTTGGTGGTAGTTGTACTTGCATGCTGATTCTGTTTTTGACAGGAACGTAAACTGATATAATTGCTTTTCAGAGGCAGGAACGGCGGTTTATACAAGTGTGAAAGCACGGGAAAGGGGATTAGCATTATTTTGCATAATGCTGGGCAGGCGCTGAATGGGGCATTGAACGCTTGACTGGGTGACAGAGATGAAAGAGAGATGAAATGCTCTACCCCTGAGCTCCCTCGACTCAGGCCTGTCTGTGGACACTGCTGCTGCGCGAGGAGCAGGAAGCACCAGGAAGCAGCAGGCCTGTGTTTTGGGCCCAGGCATCGGATGCCAGCAGAAGGGGGCTGTCATGTTGGCAATATGTATGATAATGGAGTTAGTGCAAACTCGGTGTGCTTAAGCTGCATGTATGCGCTAAACTGTGCCCCTGAAGCACTGGAGTGTGCAATTATGTGTAGCTCAGGTAGCATTTACATGGAAGGAAGGGAGTGGCTTTATGGATCAAATCAAACTACAACGTTCTTAGATTTTCTTTATTGAGATGTTTGCTGAGGATTTGGTTGGATTTCGCAGGGGAAGAGGGAAGTGTGGAGCAGACAGGCAGGTGCACGGCCTGTGCCGCTGCATGAGGCCGGCGTAGACCACATGTCGGTGATGCCACACTGACTCCTGTTTGACCCCACTCAACTCAGTGACTAATTTATGATCAACCGCCATCACTGTGGCCGCTTATGGGCTATGGAAATGATTTTATGAATGGGAGGAGCGTTAGTTTGGGTGGTGGAGAACATGACCGGCACAAAGGCTGACGTGGCCTGTTTTTGTTGTGTCTCATTGGACAGGATCCTCTTTCTGTGACCTTTTGCACGCCTTCCCCTTCCTTTCATATGCTAATGCACCCAAACCCGAGGAGGAAACATGCAGGAGCTGAGTGGCGCGGGACAAAGACTCCCACTCTACTGACCTGTCTCCATTCCACGCCATATCTCTGCTTTTCTTGCCTCTTCTCCTCCGCGACGACTTGACAGACTGTGGCATGAAAGGAAGTGAGTGCTTAGCGGATGGGAAAAGGTGGGGAAGGCTTTCTTGCCGTGACCCGTGCCACCCGTGAGGATCAAGTGCGTGATGGCGGCCCCGCTCCTGTGTGTGTGTGTGTGTGCGTGTGGAGTGCTACTCTGAGTGGCCCTTGTGCGTTTGTTGCAGATTGGTAATCGTTTGAGCCTCCGCCACCGTTAGCTATAGCTCTGGCCTGAAGCGCGATTTGTTGCGTTTTCACCGAAGCCAGTCAAGTTGTCATACAGAGTCTATATTTCCTTGTGACGAGTAAAGTAGTGTCTCGGGCGAGGTAAACGGATACTAATATGGTTATTACAGGCCTCCCCTGACATGGTGGAGCTGCGGTGAGGAGCGTGACGTGGTCCTCACCCTCTTCTGCCGCTGCTGTTATGGGAAGAGGCCATGTTATCTGTAGGAAATGTAATTTTTGTCCTCATTGAAATCGTTCATTATTGAGCACGCTTATCTAAATGTTTTTGTTGCTGTTGGTCCCGCGCCAGTCAGGATTGCGTTTCTCAGTCTTTTACACACATCTCACTGTCTGCATCTCTCAGTCTCTGAAGGGAAAATAGAAAGAGGGGGATTTTTCTCTCCTCCCTCTGCCCGGTTCTCAGGCTCCCCTGCCTATTTTGCATTCGCCGTCCCGTACAGGATATTAGCCATGGAAAAAAAACACCACTCTGGGTAGTTCATTTACCATAATATGTTTATTCTTTTCATTTGAAAGTAGGAGCAGGGGATTTTGTAAGGAGTGGGGTTAGAACAATCGGGGTAATGTTTTGGAGAGCTCTGTGTTTGATCTGAGGTCCGGTGGGCCCTCGGGGTGGCTATGATTCTCAGGTTTAGGTCAAATAAGACTTTGCTTTTTTCCAGCTTCTGCCTATTGTCTCCTGATTTAGCTTTTTGGCCTTTCTGTCGGCCTTATCTGTCTCATGTTCCCTTCTGCTCTTAGGATCATCTTTCATTTGCATCGGTGAATGTTGTTGACTGACACGTAAGTTCAGAGCTAAAAGTAGGAGTGTCACGATAACGCATTTTGAAGTTCAAGTAGTAAATATACACGATAAACGGTGATATTGAAACTAATTTATGCCACTGACACGACAACCCAACACTAAATTTAAACTACTTTATAAAAAATGGTAGAATGAAACACTTTAGTACGTAGTTTGCATCTGTTATTAGTTATTAATTCAACCTTTAACAGCTCAAATCTTATAGTATAGTCAAAAATTTCACAGTCGTGTGAAGAAAAAGTACACACAATAAATACTGACCCCCAAAAACATAGCTCAGGTTTTCAAATATAGAACAATAAGTCGATATAGTGATTTTTGTGACAGGCCTGGCTAAAAGTGAACTAAAAAGGTGAACTGTTTGTAGATTTTACCTTTGCCTCGTGATTTGTCTCTAATTGTTCTGATAGCGAGACATTTTTAACACTCAAATTCCTCATCTCAATCAAACCACAAAAACAGCTGTCATGTTCTCTTTGTTTATGTATTAAGAACCGGTTTTTCTTTTGTGTGCACCAACAGGCTGACTGAAGGATTCAAAGCTGAAAATCCTGACTGAACACACTACCTTACTACCTCACACTGCCGTATTTTGACTACAGAATATCTAAAGTTTTTTAAAAAAGCTTTGACGAGTGACTAAGTATGTCCAGGTTGGAGAAAAGCACGACCACAATAGCAGCAGCTGAAGTCTCATGACAAATGAGACACGTCTTCCTCCTCGGTGTGAGACAAAGGCAGGGATTGAGAGGCCCAGTCACAGGACGCTGGCTTAGTAGACCTTCAGATAGCAACAAGCTAACTCGATTAATAGTTAATAGTAAGACAAAATGGATTCAAAACTTAGCATTTTCTTTTGGGCGTGTGCATTCACTCACATTCCTGATGATTTGGATGTGTGACATGTGAGATTTTAAGGATTTAAACCACAAAAAGTTCCCAGTTCTGCAAAGAAAGTTATAGAAAATGTATAAATTTACCCCAAAAATATATATATTTGAGGATTTAAACCACAAAAGTTCCCAGTTCTACAAAGAAAATGTATAAATTTACCCCAAAAATTTATATATTTGAGGATTTAAACTACAAAAAGTTATCAGTTCTGCAAAGAAAATGTATAAATTTACCCCAAAAATATATATATTTGAGGATTTAAACCACAAAAAGCTCCCAGTTCTGCAAAGAAAATGAAAGAAAATATATAAATTTACCCACCCCCAAAAAATATATATATATATTTGAAGATTTAAACCACAAAAGTTCCCAGTTCTGCAAAGAAAATGTATAAATTAACCCCAAAAATTTATATATTTGAGGATTTAAACCACAAAAGTTCCCAGTTCCGCGAAGAAATGTATAAATTGACCCCAAAAATATGTATTGTTCCAGCTTTCATGTATAGAATGATAGTCGATATAGTAATTATCATGACAGGCCTAGTGACACGTGTCCAAAGAGCATCTATACACTGTGATTGACACACTATTCCTGAAGGCAGTAACATAGGAATATCAAGGCCATTGGCTCGGCTCATAAGGGAACGAGTTGCTAATTAATTATGCATGACTTGTGGGCTTAAACAAACAACGTAATGAGAGCTGAGATGCAGTTTACCAGGAGGAATTTAGGCCTAGTTACACCATGACATCCAAATAATTCAATTAATATTTATTATTTTTGCTCAAGGTCAGGTGTGTGGATGCATCTTCCACCAATGTAGGTCAACATCTGAACCAACCATTTCTCAAAAACCTTTGGCCCTAACGCGAAACCAGTGGAAAAATCTCAAATTATTTTCCTTTTGCGATGAAAAAACACACACTTTTTTTTTTTTGCATGACACAGAAGAAGACCAGAGCCGTCTCGGGAATGTTCTTGTGTATAAAATATCAGGTATTAACAGCGTGCGTTAGGTCCGCGGTTTCACTGATGTATCAGAGCCCTGCCTCTAGACTAAATAAAGTGTGCCTCAGATGAGCAGATATAGGGGAAGGTTTTGGGAGGATTGTCAGGAAAAGCAAAGAATAGGCTGCTTCTTTAATAAACAATTGTCACGAGGTGGTGATGGACGAGTCTACACATTTGGCGGTAATACTGCGGTCACTTGTGTTTTGGAATAACACAGATGAGGTGTGTGATGTTTAAGTTGTAGAAAAGTGAGAGAAACGCTGACGTTTTTTTTGAGCCGTCTGGATGGACTTTTGGACTGTTTCATATAACGCAAATAAAGGGCCGTGTCAGTTTGCGGATTCTGTGTTTGAAATCATGTCTTCCGCATTAATATGTAGCTAAACGTGTCTCGATAATCACGATATCAAGTTTTTTTGCAGGGTGTCAGTGTTTATCGTGCGGAAATCGTTGTTATTTTAGTTGTAACACAGTAAGATTTGAGCTGTGGAGAGTTGAATAGCTAATTTCTATGGCTAATTCTTGCTTCTTTCTGCTATATATTTGCTGCAGCTCAGGCCTTTTCGCCAGATTTATCCTGTTGTGTCGTTATTTTGTCTGAGGCATGCATTTGTTTTAATATTATCGTAGCTATACCTGTGTCGGGTCATGTTTTTTGATTTTACTTTTTTACCATTTGACCTTTGGGTTTGGTCTGCTGTAAATATCTACGTTTGTGAATGTTTACGACAAAATAAATCACTAATCTTTACGTTTAGTCTTTATATTTATGCAAAAGAACACAATAAGAGCACCTAGATGTTGTTTTGTCATGGGCGCCTTGTTCAAAATACAATACAAACACAAAAACAAAGTAAATAAGTCCGTATAAAACATTAAAAAACATGTGCGGGTGTGTTTTAAAGTTTACCAGATTATTAAACTGCGATTGTGTCACCAACTTTAGCTTCTTTTAGTCATTACAGATTAGTGATTTAGCCCAAGCCAACGACGATCCTTTGTGTAAAAAAAAAAGCAGCAGAGACATAAGTGTCAGAAAGAAGAGTAGTGCAGATGATCACAGCGCAGGTATTCAACATTAAACAGAGAAATAGAGGCTCTAATTTCCCACAGCGCACACTGGAGTAATGGTCCATTCTGTGTATATGTTCCCTCTCACTGGGCCAGCGCTGGATTTGCGTGACATGGTGTTTATTTGATAAAGGAATATTGCGGCGCTAATCTCAAACCGCACTAATTACATCTGACAGTCGTTGTTTTTTATAGCGAAATCCAATTAAAACATAGACTTTTCAACTCCATTCCTCTTTCGTTTCTTTTCTGTTCTCTCTCTCTCCTTCCTTCCTTTCTTTCTTTCTTTCTTTCTTCCCCTCCCACGGTAACCAGAAAAAGAGCCGATGATGGCATAAATAACAAGCGTGCTTTGCTTGTGGTTTCTGTGAGAAGAGGGTAAACTCGCAACAGCTGTCAGAAAAAGGGGGTTTGTTTAAAAAGCAAATGGCTTTGGTCTAAAGTTCATTTGGAGCCCTCTCTAATTAAATAGAGAGCCAAAAAGCTTAAGTTAATTAGTAATTCCCTGGGTCCAGAAATTAGACCTGTCACGAGAATTTCAGCTAAAAGGTACGAGTGCATTTAGTTAACGCGAAATTACCCCCTTTTTGCTCACAATCTGTTTTCAAGTTTGGGGCTTGTTGTTGGGGACATTAACAGTCTTTATGTAGCGTGTCAAACAAGTGCTCAGTAGTGCTGGTTTTAGTGAGAGGCGCATAGCTGGTGGCGTCAGTCAGGATACCTTCCCTATGATTATGTTTATGAAGATAATAATAGGTCCGGGGTCCTCTTTAGAAAAACCTTGGGAGGATGAACTTTAAACTTTATTGTTAACCCCTGGAAAATAACTGAAACACTGGGTCACATCGTCCGAAAGGGAACCGTGCAATTACGTACATGTTTTTGTCCCGCGCTTGTAAAAACAGGTGTTCAGACTGTCGGTAATGTACATTTTGAAAGAACCGAACGATGTGTCAGGTTTTACGACGCAGCGGTAGTAATGGCTGTTTGTCATCTTTGGCGACGCTTTAGATTCGAGCGCTATAAAGTATCACAGATTAGTATGTAGTTATAAGATTGCTGACGAAGGGTGATTTCAATGATGGCGTGAGATTCAGGGTTTAAACATTGTCAGAGGACGCGTAGTGTCTGTAAACTATTCACTTATTACAAATGTAGCACTGGTTTGTCACGATGAGTAGGTTTTTCGATGCGTTTCCTTCATTTGAGCGGAAAAATATCGACAAAAACAGTCGTAAACCTGTCACGATTGCGCATTTTGAAGCACTATACGCAACCACAGCGATACATTGCGATGTTGAAACCGTTTTATGCCACTAATACAGTTAAAACACAGCAAATAATCCACTTTTTAAATGGACTGCATCACTAAAAGGCCTGAGCTGGAGCAAGTAAACAGCTGAATGAAACAATACTTGGCCATAGAAGTCTTATTCAACCCTCTCCAGCGCAAATCTGATCATGTTACAACCAAAATAACAAAAAAATGTTCACAATTTTGCAAAGAAAACGCACCAGCGATGAATATTGAGCTCATAAATATATTGTTCCAGGTTTTATCGATATCGTAATTATCGTGACAAGCCTAAAAATCGCTATTGTTGCTTCGGAAATGCTCAGAATTTGAATATTGAGAAAGTATCTATTGTCTATAAATAAAACTAAAGAACAAAAGAACAGAAATGTCTAGTTTAATGTTCCAAATGAGGTTATTTAGCTTAACTTATCGCCGTACACCATCGTTGGACATATCGTTTTAATTTGAGAAACGCAAAACACATCTAACCTAAACAAAGTCCTACTGTATTACGTGACATTTACGCATTTCTTTGTGCAAGTTTTGATTCATTCGTGTTTTATAAGCAGTACTTTAACCCTGATACTAACATTATATAAGCTTCTATAACAATATTTCCTGCAGATTGTTAAGTTATGGTTCAATATATGATAAATGCAACAATCATTTTTGATCATTTAGACTTTTTCTTTGCCCTAGCGGAGAATATTTTGTCATTTTTTCAGTTTTACGATAAGATTTGAGCTGTGAAAGGTTGAAAAAAAAAACTAATCATAGATCCAAAAGAGTGTTTTTTTAAACAATATACACTTTTGTTTCGATTCTACTTAAAGGTTTTTGTGTCAGTAGCGTAAATTAGTTGCAATATTTGAGTTTATTGTCTATATTTTGTTGTCGTGACACGTCTAGTTATAAGACGTTAGCTCAAACTGCAGTTACCAGAGTTTACGGTACATGCAGTACAGTATCTGCAGGCCCGTCTGATACAGTAGTGTGTGTGTCTGTGTGTGTTTGTGTATGTGTGTGTGTGCCAGGTGGATGTGAAATGTCTGTGTCAGAGAGGGCTCAGTGTCTGGGAGACCTTGACTGACGTGGACAGTGTTTGCTTAACCTCTTCTGCGCTGGACTGCCACGGCCTGTCAGTTTGAGCGTCCAAAAGAGAAGTAAGCCAGCGATACTTCTCATTGGTACAGGCAGCCCCATTCCACATGACGCTGCTAAACTTCAGGCGAGACATAAAGTACTCAAAAATATGTACACTACCACTTGTTATTGTGCGTTCTGCTGCTGCTACTACGTGTACTGCTTTACTACTGCTGCTGTTCCTGCAATACCACAAAGCCGTTGCTATTAATAACATGATTGTTGCGGTTAATGCTACTATTACTATTACTATTACTACTACTGCAATTAGTGGTACTGCTAGAAATGTACTAATTACTAATGGAGGTTGAACTTTCTTTTTAGTAGTACTTAAAAAATACTGTACATACCAGTTGTCCTGTTTTGTTTCACACACTCCAAAAGAAAACACATTTAGGATCCTTTTTATCTTTGTATTTAGCGGGATTATTAATTTGCCATAATCCCGTCCTGCCACCCCCTTTACCGTGTGTGTGTGTGTGTGTGTGTGTGTGGGATCGTGCCTCATCCAAAAGATAAGGCAGTGATTTATGTAAGCGCTAAGCCCTTTCATATTGTGTATGTTGTACCTTACAAGAGCTTGGCGAGCGCCACTAGATTAATATTTATTTAGCACAGGCAAATCAAGGATTATGCAGTCATCATTTTAGCATTAATCCACGTCTCTTGTGAGAGGCAGAGACAAAAGGGGGCAGATTACTAAACACAGAGCGATGCAAACCACAATTAGTTCACTTCCTGTCCTGGACACGTTCTTACCTGTTAGCTGGACCGTGCGATTAATCAAGTTCGATACCAAGATTTCGTCAATGATAGGTTTATACGCCAATAATCTGTCAGTAACACATGCGGTTTGGAGCTTTGGCTATATTTTTTTGATAAATTACACTATTAAAAATCTGTTTCGTTAATGTTCAGGTGGAGCATTGTGTATTTATTTTCAAAAAAGACAAATTCGATATCAAGATTACGTCATTTGTCATCGTCGATAATGCCCTTACAGCCAATCTTCTGTCAGTAAAGCATAACGTTTGGACCAGAATCTGTATCGTTAACTTTCAGACAAAGCATTTTTTATTCCAAAACGACGAAACCAAACCAAGAATTGTGTTTGATCAACCTTTTTAGTAAATTCAATCTCATTTTGCAAAGGTGCCAACTGTGAAAAAAATCGACTTTTTTCGCGTTATCTCGACATCAGGAGAGTCTTGTGACGAAACATATGCGATGAATACTTCTTTTCTTAGTTTCTTAGACCACGTGGTGCTCGAGACAGTTTTGCTTTGAGTGCGCGTCTGTGGGCGTGTGCGTGTGTTACCACTTGGACTACAGGAGTCTGTAAATAAAATTACATTCTTTACTAATTGAGTTAAACTGCTGCGCTGAAGATGTGGCCTAAAAGATGAAAGCCCCCTGTGTTATGTTTTGTGTTGCCGACGTTGTTTATAGAGGCAATCTAGTTAGCTCTTAGCACTCTCATTTGGTAACAAAGGGAGGAAGATAATTGTTAGCGTACTTTTTAGGTTGCAGCGTATAAAAACTGTCTTGGAAAAGTCCTGGAGCAGCAGTAGTAGTAGTAGTAGTCGTAGTAGTCGTAGTAGAAGTTGGTGGGGGGAACGTGGGAAGCCCCTAGCCAGATGTTGAGTCCAAATAAAGAGAGATAAATAAAGCGAAGGAGCAGATGATGGAGGATGCCATTTTGCGCTCCCCTTTGCCCTCCTTCCTCGGACCACTGCATGTTAATGTCTTCGGCCATCCCTCCCCGCGGACACTGGCGCATTGTTTGTGGAGCTGGCTTCTATTCTTTCAAACTTAATTACCTTCTTGCCTTTTGTGGCGTTTGGGGCCGGGGAAGTTTTGCTCCGTGGCAGTGGAGGTCGTCACACATTCTTTTGGCGGTGCATTCCCTTAATCTGAGGTGGAGGAGGAGGAGGAGGAGGAGGGAGGAGGGCGGGGGTGGAGGGGGCAAGCAGAGCCGGGGTAATTTTTCTTAAAAGGAAGATTCTAGAAAGCTTCTACCTCGACGCTATAGACGCACACACGCTCATTTACGCTCGAGCTATAGAAGTCGGGACATAGGCTGGCCTTTGTTTGTGCGGTTCATTTCCAATCAACCCTAATTAACTTGAGAGTGTTTCCAGATTGCCAGCGAAAGAAAAATCCCCACGTTTTTTCATCGCAACCTCATGGTCTTTGCTGTTTCGAGTCGGAGCAAGGGGAGGGGAGGAAAGTGCAAAGCATTAGCTATGTAGATTGGCTTTGCCTTTGATGCTGGAAAAATCTTTAGCCAGGGCAGTAAGTGGTGACTGTGACCCAGCGGTGTCGGACTGTTTATTTTCATGTTTCAGATCGAGTTTAGTTTGAAATATTGCTCTTCAAAGCGGCCGACTTGTGCATATATTTTGACCCGATGTGGTAAGCTGCAAGTCCATTTGTAAATATGTTAAATCCAGACAAACTTGTTTTAATCCATTACCAACATCGAGAACTAAGGGCTGAAACTTTTTATTATTTTTTTTTAAACTTGAGCTAGTTTGACGTCACGTTTTTGCGCGAACACCAAAGCTCGTTATAGGTGACACGATCTCGAATTTTTTAGTTTTGTTTCTCTGATGAAATTCTTCTGGAGGCTGTTTGGTGTAAGGTTACCTGAGCAACTAGTGGAGCCAATTTACTTGTCATCAGCCGTAGCATTAAGACTTGCATAGTTGCTTTACCAAAAGAAAAACCTCTGTTCCATTCTTTACATTTATTCTCATTATTGGTTCTTTTCTTTCCATTCTTGCATCCACTTTTACACCCCGACATACACTCTGAAATCTTTCCTCATGTAGGCGTAATTCTGATTTTGATTTGCTAAAAGGCATTTTTGTGGAGTAGGTAATTTGTCGAACAAGATTCCTGCACTAAATGGAGTGCGGCTTGCTTAAGGTGTCTGGGCCGCGCCTCGCAGTAATGATAAGGTGTCTTTGGGTAATGAAGGCCTTTACTCACCGGGGAGACGTGCATGCAGGAGAGGACAGGCGCATAGCGAGAGAGAGGAGGGGGGGGCTGCATATAGCCTCTAATTTTACACCTTAAGGCAACAAACAAGGGCAGCGCGCTAAAGCTTTCGAAGGTAAAAGACAAAAACACTCTATTTGTGACGGTCCTTCTATCTCCGAGCATCACATTAGCCCCTCTTCTGATGATGTGCGTGTATCTGTGTGCACTATCTGATAGCTCTTGTATTATGAGTTTGTAGATAATTCTCTTCCACCTTCATCCACTCTCGTTTTCAGACCTACATTTCTGCATGGTAACAAATAAACAGGTCTAATTAGAGCAGAGCGGACCTATTCACGGCCCTGACAGTGGGAGATGGATGCAGGGGTTTGAGAGCGTCCTTCGTCTTTGTCTTTGACTAACGCTTGGTGACATTTTGATAAAAGATTTGGTGTTGGACTGAGGGCCCACATGCAGGGAGAGGGATGACCTTCCAGAAGACCTTAAGAAACGGACACATAGCCGCGGTTTCACGCTGCCTTTTGACTTTGTTGTTTGACTTTATTAGCTTTTTGAGGTCAACTTAAAGATTTTGTCTGGTTTGGATTTTAACGGTTTTAACAACACAAGATATTTGAACTCAAAAGAGTTGGAGAGCAACAACTTGAAACTTTAAAATACAGATCTGTCTAATGCCACTGTTTACACACAGTATAAATATTCAGTATTAACTGCGCTGTCTGCCCCTGCATTAAAATGTCAGACAGTAAGTAATAAGGAATTTGAACCTAACTGAGCCTCGTGTAAACAAAGACGCCACTGTGGCAACGCCACAATTACAGGTTTGGCATTTAATAAGAGGCAGCACAGGCTAATGCAGCGTCTGACACAGAGACAAAGGAGAAGGAGAGCTGACTTGAGGCTGAGCAGTGGACATGCTGTAGGCTGGATCCATACAGCACCATGACAACATAAACTCCTCATAAACAGCAGAGATTAGCACAGACGTGGTCACTTTCCTTTAAAGTACAAGGTTAGAAAAAATGCTGCATTTTTACATAGTCAGAGAGCTACTGAGAAGCAGGTGGAGGGACATGGGAGAGTGGGGAGGGGGTCAGAAACAATAGGCCTAAGAGTCCCCTGGCTTTTTTCTCTAAACTAGCAGTGTCCAACGCATGCATTCCAGGCCTTTTGTATGCCTTTCCCTGGATCTGATCTGCCAGCTAAATTACCTTAGCTGATGTGTGCATAAATCTTAAAAGCTGAACTTTTGAGTTGTTATGCATTCATTTGCCTGCCTCTGCCGTGCTCCGTCTCTCTCAAACATAAGCTGTCTTCCTGGTTAGAGAAACAGAGGAGACGGTGGGGGAGATGGACAGAAAGGTTTCATAGCAGCTGTAACATGATCTGCTTTAAAAGACGCAGGAGAGGGCACTACCGCTGTGAAAGGTGCAAAGCCCAGAGAATGAAACTCAACTATGAAGGCAACTCAGAGAACTCCTGTTTATTCTATGTACAACTCATCTAAAACAAGACATCAGATATTTTCTTTTCAAATATTACCACATGCTTATGTAGCACTGTTTATAGTTATACAGACAGAATTAATGGGCTGAACTGGGAAGGCTTAAATCTTGCCAGATATAACAATATAATGAACTGGATGACATTAAGTTATTGTTGGACCCCTGCCCACATGTAAACGGCTGCTAACCTGCTAGCATCTGGGCTAACATATTGGTGCCAAGTGCTTAACACACTGGCTTCTACATGAGACATAATTCCACTCTTAAAGTGTTAGGAGATGCATAATTCATAAAGCGCTGTGTTTTATGTCCAAGCTACAATTCAAAGAGGTTGCTCCCCAATGAAATAAGCGGCGAAATGACAGCACTGACAAGTAGTAAATCCCGCCGTATGTGTCACATTAGCCGCCAAACCCACAGCTTCTGAACGGCTTTGCTCTCAATCACCATTTACTCCAGTCTGGGTACACTTATAAGAATAAACAAATAAAAATGTTTTATATGTTTGATTAGAGGAACAGCCGGTCCAAGGGCTGTTTTTGCTGCTAGGCTATAAAAGACATCACTTAAATTTACAAACCCCGGCTACGTTTAGGCCCACCATGCTTTTAATACATGATAAAAGCAGTTATGTAGGCAGTCTGAATACTTTAGCGGTGCATTGCAGAGGATATTCTTATGTTGTATCCCACATTCACCTTGTATTTTGTCTCATTATGCTTATCTGATAAGCACTGGTAAAATTCATTATCCTGTGAATTATTTTTAATCTTGGCAACAGAAAGACAGAAACAAAATGAGACACAGGGAGCAAAAACATAATTTCGTTCCTTTAATCTATCGCTATTCTCCATGGAATCATCTGAGGGATATGTCAGATTAGAACTGATTATAGCGCGTGCACACTCCAGCGCGCACCAGCAAACATCCTTGGCCACATGTTTGATTTCATTCCTCACGGTTTTACTGTCCCTCCTACTGGCTTTGTTTAGCCCAGGATTGTTGCGGATTAATCCTCTAATTGCTTTGTAGCTTTGTTGTGAGGCGGAGGGAGCGTAGAAAAACGAGAGGGAGTATTAAGCAGCAGGTGGATTGGGTTAAAGGTTAACATGGCTCTTTAAAGCTCGCTTTTAATGCCAGCTCATTTACACGCAAGGATCTGAAAGGCGCTGGTACTGTATCAAGTGAAAAGACATTGGCGTGCACAACCACTTTGCAAAAGACTGTCTAAGTAGGCTACCTCTCAGGCTTGTTTTACTAGGAGTTTTGTTAGGGGCCTGCTTTGTGCATTTATATAGAAGCTTTTATTTTGGAATAAGCTCTTAAAATGAAGTAGGGAAGTTTTTGTTATCGTTTTATCTAGGTTTTGACTCTTCCCGACAAGACTTTACAGCAGAACAAATAGTACCTCAATTAAGTGCAATCAGACACCCAGACTTGGCGCTTTGTTCCGCAGTTCTCTTGTTCTTGGATGACTACTTATTAACTTTTAATTTTTGTCTGTCTTCTCTCCGTCTAGGTCCCTATTAGGCTGGATGAGATGAGATCCTTATGTAGTGGTCGTCATGGCAACTTGTGACTCTCCCCCTATGGTGTCGTCGCGGCAGCAGGAACATGGTGGGCCGAGGCTGGACACTGCTGCTGAGGACCACTCCGCCCCGGAGACCAGCGACAGCAGCCACACCAACTGCGGAGAGCCGGACAAAGGACCAGGAGAGTCTGCTGTGAGCCCGCTGAGGTCCACTACAACCCTCACTGTCAGTGCAACCACCGACCCTGTGTCCGAGCAGAGTCGGAGAGAAAGCTTTACTACTGGTAACAAAGGGAGTGTTACTGGGACTTTACCAGGAGTCGGAGGAGGAGCAGCTTTGGGTTCAGACTGTTCTGCCCCTGCCATGTCTCCAGTGGCACCCACTAAAGAGATCCCCTGCAACGAATGTTCCAGCTCCTTCTCTAGTTTACAAAAATACATGGAGCACCACTGCCCCAACGCCCGCTTGCCTACCACTGGGGGTTCTGAGGAGGGAGAGGAGGGGGAGGGGGTGGAGGAGAGTGAGGACGAGCGCACAGGGGCTGGAGCAGAGATCAGTGAGATGGAGGAGGAGAGTGATGTGGAGAACCTTTGTGGCGAGATCATCTACCAGCCCGATGGCTCTGCCTTCATTCTGGAGGACACCAAAGAGCAGTGCGGCAACCAGGGGGCGCTCAAGAGCGCTCTCCCGTTCAGGGGCCTACTGTCCCCCCAGACCTTCCCCAACGCCCAGGCCAGCAGCGGCCAGAGCGGCCTGGGCCAAGGGGGGGAGCGGTTGGAGCAGCCCGCTGCACCCATGTCCTTCTACCCCCAGATCATCAACACCTTCCACATCGCCTCATCCCTGGGGAGTAAATCCCTGGCGGCTGACCACCCCTCCTTCCCAAATACCTCAGCTGGAGGGCTGGCGGGCGCTGGTCCCGTGTTGCACAGTTTTCGTGTCTATGACCTCCGCCACAAGAATGACAAAGACTATCTGACGGCGGATGGTGCAGCCAAAAACTCCTGTGTGTCCAAAGATGTCCCCAACAATGTGGACTTGTCCAAGTTTGAGGGCTGCATATCCGATGGGCGGCGAAAGCCTGTACTCATGTGTTTCCTGTGCAAGCTTTCCTTTGGCTATAGCCGCTCCTTCGTGACACATGCTGTCCACGACCACCGCATGACCCTGAATGAGCAGGAGCAGAAACTGTTGAGCAACAAACATGTCTCAGCAATCATCCAGGGCATCGGCAAGGACAAAGAACCTCTTATAAGCTTTCTGGAACCAAAAAAATCCCCCAACTCTGTGCTACCCCATTTTCCCACACCTGCCAACTTCCTAGGGCCAGACACGGGGCTCCGCAGCTTGTGGAACGCGTTCCACAGTGGGGAGAGTGCAGACTCCCTTCAAGCAGGTTTTGCCTTTCTGAAGGGCAGCGCCAGCAGCTCCTCCAATGACCAAACCCCCAGAACCCAAAACATGCCAAAGGCTGAGACCAACCCAAACCTCGGGGGAGGGGCTGGTGCCCACAGGACCCCTGGAGGAAGTGCTGCTGCTGCCACTGGTGGCAACCTGGAAGGCCGGAACTCTGATATTGACTGCAAAGGCCACATTAGGGACACATGCACTTTGCAACCCAACGGCTTGGACCTGAGCCAGTACCCACCCATCAAGCGGGAGCCTGGTGCAGTGGGAGGAGACAGTCCAGACCTGGATGAAGATTCTTACTCAAATGGAGGTGGAGCAGAGATGGAGGCGGATGAGGAGGAGGAGCAGGCCATGACAATGGCATTGACAGGCCAGCGAGCTGACAGCACCAGTAGCAAAGATTTTCCTCTTTTAAACCAAAGTATTTCCCCCTTATCCAACAGTGTGCTTGCATTTAACAGTGAGAGTAAAGGTCCTGCTTCTGCCTCCTCTTCTTCTCTGTCTGTAAGCGACAAGAGCCGCCTGGCCTCTGCTGTGGTAGCTGCCAGGGAGCGAGACAATAGTAATGACTCGAGCAGTGAAACACTAACAGGACGGGATGGGTCATCGCCATCTGCCCATCCCCTCGATATGATCATGTTACGCAGAGAAGATGAGAGTCCCGGTCCTCTGCACCAACACGCAGGGAACCCCAGTACGCCCGGTACTCCGGGTACTCCTGGTACTCCTGGGCCCGGGGAGGGTTCCCCAGGCAGTGGAGTGGAGTGTCCAAAATGTGACACTGTCCTGGGATCTTCACGGTCACTGGGAGGGCATATGACCATGATGCATTCACGCAACTCCTGCAAAACACTAAAGTGTCCCAAATGTAACTGGCATTATAAGTACCAGCAGACACTGGACGCCCACATGAAGGAGAAACACCCTGAGTCTGGGGGCTCCTGTGTCTACTGCCGGACAGGACAGCCCCACCCACGCCTGGCCCGAGGCGAGAGCTATACCTGTGGATACAAACCTTTCCGCTGCGAGGTCTGTCCATTTGTTTAGTCTTTTAATTTCTTTTTAAATGTGTTTGTTTTATAGTTGTTGTTTTTTTTACTTACTAAAGTTTAAATTACCAAAGTATACAGTTGCAGTAGTATTATTATTCTGTAGGCCTTGTTTTTAGTATAATAATTATAATTTATTCAGTAGTTTATGTTTGTGGTAGTTGCAAAGCAATGACAGTTTTTCTCTTTTAGGTATGCAACTACTCTACTACCACCAAAGGCAACCTTAGTATCCACATGCAGTCTGACAAGCATCTGAACAATGTCCAAACACTCCAGAACGGCGGCAGTGAGGCCCAGTACAACCACAACCACACCGCTCCTGTGCCCAGTGCCAGCCTCGGAGGGGGATGTGGTGCCCCTTCGCCCTCCAAACCCAAACAGAAGCCCACATGGCGATGCGAGGTATGTCACCAACAGAGCCGCATGCCTTTTGTTCATATGAAACCTTACACATTTATCCCAGTTATAAATAGGAGTCTGACAGTTAAACTTCACCTGTTTGCTGCAGGTCTGTGACTATGAGACCAACGTGGCTCGGAACCTGCGGATCCACATGACCAGTGAGAAGCACATGCACAACATGATGCTGCTGCAGCAGAACATGAAGCAGATCCAGCACAGCCTTCACCTGGGCCTGGCTCCGGCTGAGGCTGAGCTGTACCAGTACTACCTGGCCCAGAACATGGGGCTGGCAGGGGTCAAACTGGAGAACCCTGCGGGCAGCACTGGCCCAGAGCCCCCAATGATGATCAACCCCTTTCAGCTCGACCCTGCCACCGCTGCTGCTTTGGGATCTGGTCTGGGTACGTCACAGCTGAACAAATCAATAAACGGATACCTTTGTTTTTAATTCTGCTAATGTAGCTCCCTGTAATTCACTGTTAACCTTATGCCGTCATAAGACACATTTTTGTCCTTCGTTTTCCTCTTTCCTCATCACTATTCTAGCTTTCTGTCTTGCATTGTCACTTCCATACTGTGGCCCCCACCTCCTGCTCCCCTGGTTCACCCTCTCTTGTGTCTTTCCGCCTCTTATCTGTTCTCTGAGATTGCCCCTCTGTCATTGTCTCCTTTCCCTGACCCCTCTCACTGATTAAAAAATGATTATGAGACGCCACATGAGAATTATTCTTAATCTTTCATTTGTAATTTTCTTAAGTCAGCTTAATCCCTCCCCTTACACATCCAGCAGCCCTGTGTGGCTGGTCCTGGAGAGCATGCACACAGACATATACACATACATGCTGACACGCCACAGGAAGCACAGTCCCATAGGACAGAGGTTTAACAATGACCCTGCAGTGATGTACACCTCTGCCTCTTGTACTGTAGAGGTCATAGGCCGTCAGCACATGTACTCAGTGAATTACACCAGGAACACTGCTCCCCACCGAGAGCCCCATACGCACATTTAGATACTGAGCAGCACTATTTTATATTTCAATGGTTAAACGTTTTACAGCTTTTCCTCCTGTGAAGTATAACACATGTAGCACACACACTGCTTGGTAAATCTCATCAGCTAATTGGGGAATTGTTAAATCGGAGAAAAGACTTGATGAGCTTTCGTGCCATGCCTAGATAGACAATAACAGGATCAAATGAGACAGTTAATTACATTGATATGAATGAAAGATCTTTTTTTGTCAGAGGGTGGGCGGGTAGATGAAAGAAAACCTGTGTAACGCATTGATCAGCCCCTCAGATCTGTGTGTATGTGTGAAAAACTCTAAAATCTCTGTCCCGCCATCACAGAGAGCAGTAATTAAAGCTACCTGATGAGCGAGTTAGCAGGTTGAAAAGGATGATTGTAATTGATCCTGATTCAATCCTATTAGGTTTTTTATAGACGAGACTTTGTAAGGAGCGCCAGTCCTCAGTGGGGCTTTATTTTATCAAATCCTTTTGTATGAGAGAGGCCCGCACCAAGGACTTCTTCCACACCTAATTTCATTTAATAAAAAGAGCCTTTTTATTTCTTACTTTCCTGGATTCTACCATGCATACAGCGCCTTTATTTTCACAAGTGCTTTGTTTTATTCTCATACCATGTTTTTGTGTGCCTTTTCTTCAGTCTACAATCCTCTCCCTGCCTCTCTGCAGTCTAATAGATTCTCTTTTTTTTCCTCTGTAGTGAACAGCGACTTATCGGCGGAGCTGCGTCTTGCTGGTGGTCAGCTGATGGCAGATGACCTGTCCTTGGTTACGGCTGGAGGGATGGGGGGCATGTCCTCCTCAGACCCCTCCCTGTCGTCCCTGTCGCCCCCCATCAGTGACCCTTCCTTGCGCCTCTACCAGTGTGCCGTGTGCAACTGTTACTCCTCGGACAGCCTGGAGGCCCTCAACGCCCATGTCAACGCGGAGCGCTCTCTGCCCGAGGAGGAGTGGCGCTGTGTGGTGGGCGACGTCTACCAGTGCAAGCTCTGCAGTTACAACACGCAGCTAAAGGCCAACTTCCAACTGCACTGCAAGACTGACAAGCACATGCAGAAGCACCAGCTGGTAGCCCATATCAAGGAGGGAGGCAAGGCCAACCAATGGAGATTAAAGTGTGTGGCCATTGGCAACCCCGTGCACCTCAAGTGCAACGCCTGTGACTACTACAGCAACAGCGTGGATAAACTGCGACTACACGCCACCAACCAGAGGCACGAGGCCGCCATCCGCCTTTACAAGGTAAAATGGCTTTTATACACAACACTGAAGCACAACACTATTGGCTCCTTTGTGTTTACAAATACCTCATAGCTCTGTCTGGAGGATACGCTCTGTGAAACAGCCTCCTGTAGACATGTGTGGACCGGACTTACGCAGTGGCAAACTTTATAAAATGGATACTTTAGCTCTTGTTAAAGCTTTATATCTATTTTTAGCTAATTAACCTGTTCGCACTTTATCTTCTTAATTGTTTCATCTCAAATCTAGTGTTTTCTCTTCATTAGTGATGTAGTTTTGGGGAATCTCTTTGGGTTAAATAGTTAAACAGACAGTACTTTCCCTAAGCCTTGACCTAGAGGCCAGGATCAGGTGCATTACATTAATGAGGATTTTTGGTAGCTGTGTTTGGTAATAGCAGGTGTTTGTGATGGTGTATTTAAAGTAAAACAAATGGGCCAGAGCAACAAAGGCTAAAAGAGACAATCTAAGAATAACACTACATGTTAGTTAGTACTGCTCACACCACACGTTCACTTTATCTTCACATGAGTAGTTCAGATCCAAATGCTCAGTGTGGGCCGGAGCGCCTATGGCTCGTCCCGTTGGCCCCTCGGTGCCCCCACAGTCCCTTGTTCTTTGGTACCAACCACCAACCCACAGTGTTTAACAAATGTGTTCCACAGATGACGTTTTTAATGCTTCTGGCAGAAATCCCACTTTTTTTTAAATTCTAGACATGTGGTAGAAGAGCAAAGCAGCCATAGGCAGCACAGGGAGGGCAGGGAAAAAACGTCTTTATTTGACCAGAAAAACACCTCTCCTTTTATGTATTGGCAAAGGTGAAACGCACATGGGGATGGAGGTAGCTTGGCCGGGTGCATAAAAGATCCAAGTGTTGACGACTTTACCACATGGTTTGGAAACACAGAATATCTTTACGGCATGGAAAATCATTTGAAGATATAAACAAAAAGCATATTCAGGAAATGTTATGGGTGCTTTGTAGCAGCAATAGAGTACTTCTGAAAGGAGCGGGGAGTTGGAGAGGTTTTTTCCAGACTTTAATTCACCACAAGGGAAATGACATTAAGAGCACATGGGCATCCAATCATCGGGTGACCAGGGCACAGCAGGTGGCACAGGAAGTCCGGCCTTACGAGGAAAAGTAGACTGCCAAGCTGCTTTCAGACATGAAATTAAAGTTACATTTCCTCATGAGCTGGAAGTTAATGGTAATTACAGAATTTCAGCAAGAAAAACATGCCACTGCCTCCTGCGTTTTTAGCACATTCTTCATACATTTTAACTATAAATCCTATTCCTTCACATGTGCAGTATGTCAAATGGGAATTGTTTGAATATGCCAGCAGCTTGTGGGGTAGTGAGGGCATTAAATGGTGTCGTTGCATGGCATGACTGTTTCTGGCCAGCGCAGTGTTTGAGTTAGCATCGACTATAGTGATGTATGGATTCATTACAATTTGAATAACAAACACAGGTCTAATAGATGTAGAAAGAGGGGTAAATCTGTCAGTGGCGCTCAGTGTGGGCGGCTGGGCTACAGTTGGGGTTGACACAGTAGTGAGCGTGTATGTTTATGTGTGCGTCTACAGAACAGTGAGGAACACGTCTGCCCCTGGGTCATTAGGAGCTGGGAATGTCCATGGTCCATAAGGCCTGGCAGGACCACACACACTGTCCCAGACCTCAGCACCTGTTTCTCACATGGATCCTCCCATAAATCTGAAAGTCAGTTCAACCATCACCGTCCCAACCGCCCGTCTATCCCGCTTTCCATCATTATTCAAGCCCAAATGGTCATCCAGGGGCCAGTGACGTGTTTTTGTTGTCAGTATGCTTTGAACTTAAGATGCAAAACTGTTTTATTATAGCGTAGAGTTTAATGTTGTGTTACTGTTTTATTCCGTTCAGGCCGTTCTTTAGGAGCAGACATCAGTGTGGTTCATTATACTCGCCTTGTCTACATCTGTTTATGACCGAGCCTCTGCAGTTTATACATAAAATAATTGAAATTCAGAATTAGCAAAACATGGAACTGTCTGTTGTCAAATCAGTCTGTCCACCTTTTTTTTTTTCATTTTTCCCCCTCTGTCCGTCCCCTGGGGTGCAGCAGATAGGCCATCTCATTACCCATGATCCTCCTGGCAGTGCAGTGGCAGAGAGAGGAGAGGTGGGGTTGGGTAGATTGTCCTTCATTTTTGTATTTTTTCCATTTCCCATCAGGCGTGCTGCATTTCTCCTTTACGTTATATCCTCCTTCATCTCTCAGACAGAGATGGCAGTGCTTATGCATCTGCAATATTAAGTCTACCGCCGTGTGGTGGCTATTAGCAAGGGTCAACCCTGCCCACTCTCATTTGAAAACCAAATGGCCTATATATATGCAGCCCAAATTATTGGACTGTCATTTGGACTTGTGTGATGGGGAAATGGACAGGAGATTGACTCCCAAAGATTTGCATAAAAAGCCATTGTGATGGTCCCGGAATAGAAAAGAGTCTGGATCTATTTCAAATGCATGGCACCACTTATGACACCCGCTCACTTAAACATATACATTTAAAGGGGAGCTGTAACGTAGACGTATTGGTGCTGTTTTACGTACAGTAGCACTCACACACTCCGCCCGTGTGTTTTATGAAGTTGCCATTTTCCACTTTGGCCCGTGTCCTCTTGTTGTAGACACTCTCTTGATCAGCGAGTCCTTGTCTCACACTCACACACTGTCTTAAAGAGTTGCTCCTCTCTTCAAACAGGAATGTTCAGACACTTCACACTAGATGCTACTTGACTGGGAGATATAGATTTTCATGTTCTGTCTTGGAGTCGGGCTGATGCAGTCTCCTGACGTCTGTACAGCTGAGGAGAGGAGTGGATTCAGCCATGTATTTTTTTTTTTTTTTGCCAAAATGCTTGCCTGCTTGTCTGTCTGTTTTCCTGGATTCTCCTCCCCTGCTCCCTACCTCCCCTCCACTCCTCCACTCCTCCACTCCTCCTCTCCTCCTCTCCTCCTCTCCTGTTCGCTGCGTCGTATAGGCAGAGAGACGCCGGTTAGTAGATTATTCAAATGGTTTCGTCTTTCACCTGCGCACAGATTACAATGGAAATCTTTCAGAGGGCCATGGGTGATGAAGTGGGCGGTGGAGGGTGGTGGCTAATTAAAGCATAAAAGCAGGTGTGTGCTTGTGTGTGCTTGTTGCTTTTTTGTGTTTGTCAGAAAGAGGTTTTCAAAAGGCAGACTTCCTTAACCTCCCCCTTTGGCCAATAATCCCTAGATATTAATAAGACTTTCACCCACTCTGCTTCCTAAAGCCTTAAGCAGATGGTCAGTGCACAATTAGTGAGTGTTTTCTGTGTCCTGCTTTGGTCATATATATATATATAGTTTTGAATTACCCTCCTCCCTTTTCTTTGTAATACCAAAATCTACCTATGTAGCACTTGTTTGCCAAATGTTGGAACCTTTTTGTATTATTTTTGCATATATTACACTGTGTATTAAGTTTAAGACAGACTCATTGTTGTGTTTTTATGACATTTTAACCTACTTTGCACCTTCACCACGTCAAAATAGGGACTAAACCAACACAAAACCTGGACTAGACTCGAACTAGAACAACTCATAGTTATCAGTTTAACCCTGTTTTTGTACTTCCTTAAGGTTAGATTTAAAAACGTTAACGCTTGACCTGACCATAGACTAAATGTTCATTATTCTCTCCATTTCAGCTTCTTATTTTAAAGTGATACTCCTCGGTGTGACCCCCTCCTTTCGCCGGGTCTATGGTCTATTTGGGATTGTCCTCACTGAGGCCAGGCCATTTGTCCATGTGCACGGGAGTGTAAAGCAGATCACGACTGACAGGTATAGGAAAGATAGCAGGAAAGAGGAGGGGGCAGTCGCTTTACAATAGGGGTTAGTGTCTTCCCTACCACCAGGGGACATCCAGACAAAGACGCTCGCTGAGTTTGGCTTTTTTTTTTTTGACTGGACCTTCCCCCTTTTGGCCATTGTATTAATTTTTACCAAACGCTTAACCTTCCTGTAACAAAACATACTCCTCTCGGGTTCATGTGGCTGCAAATACGCAAGAAAGACAGAAAAATACGGTAATAACTTCGAGCGTGTGACCTGAACTATGATCCGTCCTAACTCACTTCGCTTTTGATGGCTTGATTTGATCAGCTTCAAACAAGTCACAAGTTTGCGACATCTGATATTTATCTACTAAGGTTAAAGCCGGGATCACCTGACGTACCAGCTCACGCCAAGTTAAAAAGGATTTTTTTTAAAAAGTAGTCCAACGATGCGGCGTACGTTTTAATTGGCAGAAAACGTCTCTCGCTCGTGTCGGGATGGTATTTAGATCGGCCATACCCACTTTCAGGTCTCATAGAGCTATCCGGATATTGATAGGGACAAAGTTGAACTGGAATACTTCTCGACGCCCCCTCCCGATCAATAATCAATCGACTGGAGGTAATTGTGCCTCTCTTGGAGCGGTCCCAAGTCTCCCCACTCTACACTCTCACTCTCTGTCATTATCAGCATGTGGCCTAGTATTCGGCATTTCAGCATTCCAGTTCTAATTGATTTTAACCATTAGGTGTTCAGTGAATAGATAAGTAGGGGGAGATATTCGATTATACGCTAGAGGGGAGAGAATAGGAGATGTTTTGGTGCGGGCAGGAGAAGAAGAAGAAGAAGAAGAAGAAGAAGAAGAAGAGGGACCCAACCTGTCTCTCTCTGTATCAGTGGCCTTTCCACCCTGGCAACGGCACAATATACCACTGACCTCCTGTGAGTTCAAGCAGCTTAGTTTGTGCGAGGTAATCCCTAATGCTTTGAAATAGACCTGATAGAAAGCCCACTTACTTGTTTGGGATTAATACCAGCCTGCACAGGGGTGGGGGATCTTGAGTTTTCTGCACATTTAGTTAAATTAGCACGTTTAAATTATGGTTGTAAAAGTGACAATATGATGTAAAACGCTGAATATTGCTTTTGCTTTTAATGTTTCAGGTGCTGGGCGAGTGTTTGAGCATCAGCGCCTTCATTTGTTCTCTCTTTTTGACTTGATTTTGTACGTTTATTACATTATTTAAGTCGCTTTTGCAAACATCTATTAGCATTGGTCCATGTCTTATCAGTTTATTGTTCATTAAAAAGCTCGGAGATTGTGAACAGACTAGACTAGAATCCTAAGCTCAGGGGGGTAACGCTGTCCAACTGTTTTTTGGTCATTTTTTTCCTCCTCTTTCGGGTCCAGAGTGTAGATTAGGACGAGTGGCCGGGCGGCGGGGGTAACAAAGGCAAACATTTGAGTAATCTTCAAAGAGCCCATTGGTATGTTGAGTGGACGCTGGTATGCGGACTGTGGCGGAGGCTTTTTCAGGGGAAAACAATATCCTTCTTTAGCCCTATACTCTGAGGCCTGGGCAAACACTGGCAGCCTGATCACCGCGATCAAATCACCCACTTAGCCCCGCTCATGCTAATGCTAATGCTAACTGTGACAGGAGCGAGACGGGAAACAAAATATGTCGCGTTTACAGTCGTGGAAGAAGGACTCAGCTTTGTTATTTAAGTAAAAGTGCTGATACCTGAGCCAAAAAAAAAAAAAACCTCAAGTAAAAGTATTCAAGTTTCTGCTTAAAAATGCACTTAAAGAGTAAAAAGTTAAAGTATTGTGCAGATTTTGAGCTCTAATAACGCTTAAAATGTCATGATTTTGATAAAGATTTATGCTGGATTTTGTTCAACAGAAACAAATCAATATTTTTTTAGCTGTTTTTATTTATTTGTATATTTTTGTTGGCTCACACTATGCACTTGTTAAAAATAAATCCCTCAAACTATAATGAAAAATACTTATACTTTTACTTTTCACTCCAGTTAAATTATGTAGTGGAGCAGAAAGTACAGATACTGCGCTCAAATGTAGTGAAGTAAAGGTAAAAAGTATTCACAGATACCTAAAATGTGTATCTAAGTACAGTATTTTACTACTTTTACTTCATTATGTTGCACTGTTACTCATTAATTTCCATTTTACACAATTTAATAATCAGTATACAGCATTATTCTTATTTTTTAGTCAGTCTCCAGCTGAAAAAACTGAAGTAAGTACAAAGTAGTTACAATTTTGTCTTTCTTTTCATTTTAGTAACTCCAAAATACAACATAAGCGTATTATTTCTCCTTCAAAATGTCGTTGCAAAGTATTTCTTGCCGTCTGTTGGTCTTATGATCTGTACAACAAAGCCAAAGTCCATATAGAAACACAAAGCAGCTTGAACTGTGAAACGTTTATTTGCATATTTCAAGGTAACTAGCAGTGGAAAAATCTTGCGTAGCGATGGCGTGAATGTCTGACGTGGCTCAAAGTGTTGCAATAATTGTTATCTATGTGTTCTGGGAGGCTCGCACTCCCCTATTTAAATGTTTGCCTTTGATAAAACAGGCAGAGCAGACGGGAAGAGCGAGTCAAACTGTACAGAGCGTGTACGAGGGTGCCATCTTGTAGGTCAACTCCGAGCCATTTGATTTCCTATGGCAATATGCAAAACAGCTGCTGCTTTCCATTGTGTCGGTATTAAGTTTCATCTTATTCCCAAGTAACGATACGATGTTTTATCTCACCTCGTACAAAACAAACCATATATTATCACTAACTCCTCATTTAACAGCACCATACCTATTTTTTTTAGCCCGCTGTGTATTTATTTATTTATTTCGAAGAGATTAGTCAAGGCACTTAAAGCACATTTCACATATTTTTCCTTATTTAAACTTGAAAAAGCAGCGAGAAGAAGCAAACGTATTAAATCCAACCCCCTTCCATTACAACATAAGTTAAATGCTTTGTTTAAGCTTCCTTTTCAGTTGGAACGAAAATATATAAATTCATTTTGTTCATGGGAATAACTGCGTCTAAAGGTCATGGAAAATAAATTAGATGTAGAGTGTTGTAACTATAAGGCATTTTTAAGAACAGGAATAACAACAGTGTAAAGGACAGGACTTTCCGGGAATGATAAGGAAACGATAGTCACACTGTTACCGTCCACTAGGGGGCGTGATACTGCAGTACTTTCTGTTTGTACCTTTGTTTAAACTGCTCAAGGGACATAATACTTGTAATTTCCTCATCAAGTCCGTTCCATAGGTGGACTGCGTATATAAATGGACATAGCTAACCTGCTAGCTACCACACAAATTGGCCACGATTCACTTTACATTGAAAAACTGTCACCTTTCTCTCTGTAACCGCTGCTGTCACCCTCGTCATTTTGGTTTTAAAATGTTCGCGTTGACCCTTTCTACACGATCCTGTCATTTATTTCGCTATTGCGTCCGTAAATCAACATATAAACATTAATAACAGACAAATCAAATGGACAGATTTGATTGACATCGCTGTTAAACGGAAAGGGCGTTACCTTCAAACAACCTCGCTCCTGATTGGCTCTTCGGTTGCTATGATACTTACGGTTTGACTTCCAAATATGAAACTCAGCTCTGAACTCTCTGCACGACGTCACTTTCCTTTACACAATCTATGTTTTTAATCTTTTTTTATCAGAAAGTCTGACCAGATACGCTCTCGAGTCCCTTAAAACAAACTGAAGAGCGTCTTTCATTTCGTCACAGCTCGAAAATGAACTTTCTTTGTCCAGTAATCAGCAGCCATTTTCTCACGAGGATCCACCCCAGGGATAATTTCACCCATTTCTCTGTCATTAGCGAGGCCTGGCATTAAGCTTGTGTTTTGTTCCCTGTACCTTTTGTTTAGTGCTAAGTGAAACCATGCGACCGGGTTGGGGCTAACTACAAAACAATACTCCCCTTCACAAGCGCAGGAATGTGTAATTAGTGATTTGAACCCATCCAGATTCTTCCAATTCTCACTGGAACTCTGTCTGGGTCTTTTGTTCTGGCTGTCACCGTTTTCCCATCTGCCCAGTTCTATATCTCTCCCACTGTACGCCTTTACCGCCGCGTCTGCCTAACTATTACTAATGGTCGTTTTTTTCCGCGTGTCTTCATTACTAACACGAGCGCGGAATAACAAACTTGGCACAAATCGCTGCACCAACAATTATCTTCCCTCTGCTTCCTTTCGGTTTAAGTTAAAGATAACAACATCAGCGTTGTACAAACCTCTTTGATGGTTGGAAGCCCCAGATTTCAGACCCTTATTTTTGTTTTTCTCCATGTCTTTCACAGATCCTGTCAATTAAGATTTGCCTTCATTTCGTTTTTTTTTTACATGTTAGAAAAGTGCTTGAACCCTACCCAAAACTGTGTTAGCTTTTCCGCATCACCCCTCCTCGTACATCACTAGAAAAGCATGTTCCCTGGAGCATTTAGCATTTAAATGATTACAATCTTCGCAGTCTGTTTGATTGTGGGTTGATGGCAAAGATAATCCCAGAGCTAGAGATAGTTTAGGGAAATGGCCTGTTCTGGTCAGTCTCACCTGGCGGCCAAATGGAGACAGGCAGGAGCTTTTAGACCCTAATGGGCTAAGGTCAGAGGAGCTAATAGGGAGTAAGTGGCTCAGTTCTGCTGTCTAAATCTAATGCTAATGTAAATACTCATCCATTTTAGCTAGTCCAGAGGTGCGCTAACACTCGCACACACGCACACACGCACACAAGCGCAGCTGGGACTCAGCTCTACCGTGTCCGTCTCTGATAATACACAACGAGATCCAAACTGTAGCTTTACCATTTCTATGTGTTTATTGAAGAGCAAGTGTAGGGCAATCAATAAGGCATATTTTAGTCTACATAATGAATAGTGTGAGAGACAAAGAGGGAGGAGGCAGAGAAAGGCAGCAGTGATTCTCAGAGGTCAGAGGTCAGGAAGCTGTGAACTTCAGATTGACCTTTTGACCCAGGTGTCAGACACACTTACATCATTCCCACAAGTGTGTGTGTGCAGGCTGTGTGGGCATCGCAAAACTAGATACGGGGTTTACTGGGTTTAGGGCTACGTTGTGTCGCTTCCTGGTTTCTTTGTGCTGATAAGAAGTCGTGGAAATATCCAGAGAAGGAAAAGGGGAGAATGCAGAGGAGAGGGGGTTTGCAGAGCGCCTCTAAAAGACTCATTGTAATACTTAAAAGTTTATTTGTCTTGGCAGTGGTGATGTGATAGATGCTTGTTGTTTTTGGGCGACCTAAAGTGTGCTGGTCCACAGACTCTGCACCCTGAGCTGTGATCACACCGCAGGGCCCAGAGGAGCAGCTTCTCTCCAGGAACTTTCTTAGTCTGAAAATAGCAGAGAGAAATGAGCAGAGGTAGAAGGGGCTGGGTTGAGCCGAGGCGAGGAGCTTTGTGGATTGTTTTGTCTCTGCAGCATCTTCAGATCCATGCAGTGGCCTTGTGTGAGAGTGTGTGTGTGTGTGTGTGTGTGAGAGTGTGTGTGTGTGAGGGTGGGTGTGAGGGTGGGTGTGTGGGGGTGTGTGGGGGGGTGTGTGCATGTGTGGGGGTGTGTGTGCGCATGCGTGTGAGTGTGTGTGTGTATGTGTGTGTGTGGCTGGGAGCAGAGATGTGCTCTGTGCATAAGTAATGTACATTCAGCACTTTTTCTGTGTGAAGGCTATTTGCATATTTGTTTGTGTGTGCAGCAGTGAATTTGTCTCCCTCTACACTATATTAGCTCCTCTGTTTATAAAGAAGGTGGCACAGACCTGGCCTGTCTGAGAGCCTGCAGTCTGCAGCTCTTCCAGTGGCACTGATCTTGCGTTACATCTATGTCTCGGGGCTGAGCAGCGGTTAGCACTAACATGTGTTAGGGAGGTAGTAGAACTGATGGAATTCTGCACTTGGCAGCCTTCCAGGCAGAGCTGGTATGTGTTTAAAATACTTTCAAGGAACAAAACATGCTTTTGTTGTTTTCTGGGCCAAGCGGGACTGTTTTTGTCTCCGATGGCCCTTAGGGGGCCCAGGGGAGAGCACCGGAAGCTGGTGACATTCCTAAAAGAAGGTGTACCATCACTGTGCCTTCTCCAGTCAACCCCTCTCCCCACATCTAGTGACACAGCTCCAGTACTGCTGTGTACATATAAAACACGTACACACATGCTCACACACACTGGTTATTAAGACATAGCTGTGGTGCAGACTTCTTATTTTCACAGTGTGTTCATTAGTTGCCTGGTTTTACACTTAATGACAGGAAAGACTCATGTTTGTACTGAGCACCCTAATTTGTCATTTGGTTTATAGAGAAAAACACGGCCCTGCTGCTTTGCACCACATTCACAATATTTTTGTCTTGTAACATTGTACACACGTAAAGACAAAAAGAAAAGAGCTTCTGAAATTACCCACAGACGCAGACTTTTATGAGGTGGAATACAAAAATGTGCCATTGAAATTACTGATGCGTAAACAGTGGCAGCACACACACTTGTGAAGCCAGAAGAAACAGGAAACATTGGAATTATCTCCACACACTCTCTGTCACACAGCGTTCACAAACTGCACCCCCAGATAAAAGAAGTAGAGGAGCGTCTTTTGCATTGCTTTATTAAAAATTCAGTTAATGAGGCAGCTTTGTCAGCGCACATAGAACAAATGAATGTGAGACAGAGGCAGTGCGCTCCCAGCCACAGGAGGTGTGCGGTGTTTGTGTGAGAGGGAGAAAGGTGTTTTGTAAACATCTCATTCTGCATAATGAATGCAGTCCTCTGTCATCCTCTGCCTCACACACAGACATATAAACACACACATACACACATTAGTGCCTCCCTCACCTGTCACACTCCTCCCCTCTGCTCGGGGCCGCTTGTTGACAGGTAAACAGGAAGTCCCCAGTGCTGTCATTTACATGCTGCGTCTGAGAGCACACCTCCACTTCCTGTGGGATGTCAGGGCCATGTTCACTTCTGAGCTGGGAGGGTTGTTAGACTGTCTGATTGGCCCACTGGGACTGTTAGCTTATTTGGTTGTTTGCCAAACACTAATCCCTAACAATTAACCACGGGCACTCTGGAGAGGTGCCATATTGACAAGGACAGGCTGCCAGGCACCACACGCGCACACACAGACACACAGACACACACACACACACACACAGACACACACAGACACACACAGACACACACAGACACACACAGACACACACCGACACACACAGACACAGAGACACACACATAGACACAGACACAGAGACACACACACACACACACACACAGCCTTTATTACACAATCCTGCTTGTTATAACATGTGCTGCTTGTTATTACACATGTAGCCTCTCATTACACACATTATGAGCTGTGTACATCTGGGTGCAGAGCCGACCCACCGACAGTATGTTTGTGTGTTTGAATATGCATTACACCGCCCGCGCCTGGCAGGAGTCAAAGTGCTGCTTTAAAAGTTCATAAATCATGGATGCTCGGCCTGTGATCAGCAGACCGCCTGCATTTGAGGCCTGCCGAGCCCAGAGAGAGACCGACAGCCTCTAGTTTAGGTCTTAAACAAACCCTCTGGAATGTGCTGATGGGGACAGAATTAATATTAGGCCTGAACCTATCTGGCAGCCCGGCTCAACCCCAACTATATCATAACTCTCAAGCAAAAACATTCCCCAAAAGTTGGCAAATGAAAGGATACTAGTCCAGGCCTCCTCTTTGCTTGCTCTGTACATGAATGCATTCATTTGAAAGCAACAAGGTCAAATTACAATTATAACGCAATTAAATGGCCCACAGTTGTATCAGACCGTGTTATTTTTATGTATTTTTCTACACTAAATGAAAGTTGGTTAGAATTGCTTCTAGGCTGCTTTGCATTGCTCAGATATCATTTGTCTAGTGAAATTAGCGCTCATATCTGGCAGAATGTTGTTGAAATGATTGCAGAGTGGATTCCAGACATGATCGAATTGAAGCAGAACAAATAGCTCAAAGCAGTGAAAAACACAGCTCTTCTCTAGTGGAGTGATTGACAAGGTTAATGAGAATGAGGCAGGAGAACAGTGGGCCTTTTATGTGCTCGCAGAGTTTTGCATTTATGAAAGGCCACAATGGGTTAATGACAAATGAACAACAAAGAAAGTGTGAGGGTTTTAATGAGAAGACAGTGCTAGACACCTTTCTCTGAATATGTTTGCTTGAGCACGTGCATGTGTGTGGTTTCCAGGGGGGACGGAGGGAGCGACGGGGGGAGGAGGGGAAGAGGGAGAGAAAGGAGGCAAAGAAAGAGGGAGTGAGGGAGGCCTCCTTTCACAGAGAAACAAAGATAGGTGTAATTAATGGCCCTGAGCTTTGGACTTGGGGAGCTTTCTTCTGACAACTCCGACTTAATTAAAACTTAAGACTTCTGAAAGGGCCTCTGACTGCGAGGGGACGTCCCACCGTCTCGTGAGAAAAAGCTCGTAAGATTTTCTACAAAAGGGGAAAAAAAGAAGGGGAGAGACAGAGAGAGAAAAGATGTGTTAGCGGCTGTAGCTATGTTGCTAATCCCTGTTTGTCAAAGGAGGGAGGGCGCGAGGGGGGTTGAACTCACACACCTGCAGTTAGCTAACCGTGCCCCCACCTCTTTGCATCAGACGCATATTTTTCCCCGCTCTGTGCAACTGCAAAAATATGAACCTGTTAACTTTTATATCCTTTAGACATGAACTTTTCTTCCTTGAGAGACAGCGCAATAATACTACAGAGTAATTCATGTATAGAAGCACACCTGTTCCTGAATAAATCTTAACAAAACATAAACTAAGTAACCTTTATAAGGCAGCTCCATCTATGTCTGCCTTCCTTTCTCCCCCTCTGCTCCTCTGGCTCGCTCTACACAGGATCAGATAATAAAAGGCTGGCCTGCTCTTTTGTTTTTGTGCATTGTTCATTAGCCCGGCAGCAACAACAGAGGCACACTTGATATGCTTGGCTTGACTGGGTGTATGGGAGGATAGGGGTAAGGTGGGATGGGGAGGGGCTGTGTGCGTCTGCATGTGTCCACAGGCCTATATACGCTGAGGGCAGGCTCTCGCAGAGGTAGGGGGTAGCTTTGCATGGTTGCGATGCCATTAAAGAGGCAACTGGAAATTAAGGGGGCTCGCAACTGACAGCACACGTTGAATGAGAAAACCCCTGCAGCTGCGGAACAATGGCGGAGCTGGACAATGTGTGCTTTAAGACAAAACCCGGATTCTGGGTTCTAAGCCTCTTTCTGTGACTTTTGTTGCAGTTTGATCTCGGTGTCACCTTAAACCTATCTAGTTAATTTGAGAAAGTGTAACGCCAGGGCTTAAGCGTACCCATCTGTTTGCAATAACACAAGTATTTTTCATATTAGGATAAATATTCAAAGGGATATAGAGGGGGCATTAAGTAGAGAAACAAGAAAACTGTGTCCTAGTTTGAGTATACGCTGTAGATGTAGCAGTAGTAGTTGTTTTAGGATTATTTGTGGTGGCATAATTAGTTGTAGAAGTAGTAGTAGTGGTAGTAGTTGTTGTAGGAGTAGTAGAAATAGCAGTAGTCGTAGTAGTATGGTCCATTTCTTCAGTTTATTCGTAATTATCGTGTTTATTTCCTTCGGTTTCCATGCAGTTTCCATTCTTCAACATTAAGTTTTACTATCACTCTAAAGCAAATCTTTCTTTTTCTCTCTTTTCTTCAATGCAGTTTTAATCATTACGTCCTGCCCAATACGTTTACGCACTGTATACATACATTACATAATATCTGTCGCACATACACAAACCCACATACTCAAATTACAAGTGACAGGTCAGACCACTCACTTAACCAAAAGATAATACTCATATACTCTGGATTTTTGAAATGTAATTCTGAATTTCGATCTCTCTTTCCCCTCTCGCAGTACTTGCAGAAGCAGGACAGCGCCTACAGCCCCGAGTCCTGCGTCTACCACTGCACGCTGTGTGACTACTCCACCAGGGCTCGGCTCAACCTGGTCCAGCACGCCCGCTCCGCCCGCCACCAGCAGAGCGAAGGCCTGCGGAAACTGCAACTGCACCAACAGGGCCTGAGCGGAGAGGAGGAGCTCAGCCTGCAAGAGCTGTTCCACGTCAGAGAGAGCCCCTGCAGCCAAGGTCAGTGCGCCGCTCACCTGTGTTATGACTGGATGTGCGCGAGTACAAAAGCCCCGCGCCGCCATGTTGTGGGCTAATTTCATGCTTGACTTTCTCTGTGCTTATTGTTCAGTTGGATAGTTTTTCATTTTGTTTTATATTGTGTGTTTTTAAATGAAGCCCCCTTTATGCTTTCTTATTAGTTGATGTAATTTTTGTCCTAGTTTTAGCGCTAGGGTGGACACACGTAGTTGCCGTTTAGGCCCCGCTTATTTTGAGGATTTCAACACTTTGGTTTGTCACGATAATATATTTTGAATTGCGATATGTTGCTGAAGTAAATATATGATGCATGATGATTTATGCCACTGACACAGATTTAAACCACAAAAACTGTTCTAAATCTACAATAATAATACAAAAAATAGCAGAATGAAACACTTTAGTACTTAGTTTGCATCTGTAATGAGTTATTAAGTTATTCTTTGCACCTTTTATGGCTTAAATCTTATCAAATAACCAAAAATGTGCAAAGTTCCTGCAAAAGCCTAGCCATATGAACTGTATATAAAGTGAGATTTGCATAGAAAACATGATAATATGCATCTTTTTTCCAAGAAATCCAAGAAATTGGGTGTACTGGGTTTCATAGGCTGTAATATTATGTCTATTCCAAACTATCTTTCTGTGCGTTATGATAAAAACTGAAGATCATATGTTGTTATCTGTCAGCGTCAATGCTCTGACCTCTTCTTCTACAGTTTTTTGCGCTGGTCACCCTATCTGGTGTCGATATATAGTTCAGCCCGGTCCTTCGACATGTGCGTTATTCATCCGGGCTTGGAAGTACTGTACGCTAAATCGTAACCGCTCCAGATGGTTAGATTTCTTCACTTACCAGCCTTTTTCGCAGATTCTGTGTTGTTGTGTCAAACGTCTTGCCCCCTCCCCACAGCCTGGCCTTCAGATCCAGATCAACTCCCCTGATACAGCTCTGTGCATTCGTCCTAATCTCTCCAAAATGAGCATACTGTTCCTATTATGCCTCCTCTCCTCCACAAACACTCACACTGTCCCATACACAGGGACATCCCAGGCAGGCAGTTTATGAAATTTCACCTTGGGAGGATCTTAGTGAAAAGGTCTATAGCCACGCGCGTACACACACATATACACACATATACACACGCTCATATGCACGCACGCACACACACTAAGGCTACACAGTGTCTCCCTGGAGTGAGCTTTCATTTCCTTTCTCATGACCAAAGCAATTTGGCTTTCATTTAAGAGTCTCGGCCCTGCCAGCAGCTAATAAGTGTAACAGAACTGTAAAACATTCAGAGACAAAAAAAGGAAAAAAAAAAAAGATTAATCGTTTTTGTGTGTATGAGTGGGGGTTGGATGGTTGGTGAGGGGTTGCAGGGTGTAAGCAGAGGGGGCGAGCTCTGTAATTCAAACCAGAAGATGGAGAGTCAGGGTCCATTATATAGTCATCCCTATGTTAATGCAGCCGGGAGAAAATGAGCGCTTAACTTGTTTTTGCTTTGCTTGACCTGAAGGAGCGGGCGGGGCGGCAGCAGGGAGAAGGGGGTTCCACAGTTTAAACAGCATTCCAGCATCGCATTAGCCCATACATCCCTCTCCTCCTCTTCTTCTCCCCTCTTCCCTCTCTCTTTCTCTCCCTCCTCATGTGTAGTACGAATCTGCTCCAGCCAAAGTGTCCTGTTTATACTGTACATGTACTCCCAGCGCAGATGGAGCCCCGGCGCTTAGAAACACATGTGAACACACGGCTAAAGCTAAAGGAAGCAGCTCCCAAACCTGAAACGGAGAAGGTTAGCGGTGTGCGTTTGGTTTTAATTACACAGGGATCAAAGTTTCGTTCAGATTCGGGGAGCAGAAAAGCATGCTTATAGATAAATCATTACTGTACCAATTTAACACACCCCTCCTTCTGCAGTTCCTGTGCTATTTGTATCCCTCTTTTTCCCTCTCTCTCTCCTTTTTTGTCCTTCTCCTGCTCTCTTCCTATCCATTTTTTCATGAAGAATACGAGATCTTTTTCCCTATACCCAGATTTTTTTTTTTTTTTAACATTCGAGAGCGGTTTTAAACTTGTCAGAAGCAATCGGCCCCTCTTTGCATGTTTTAAAAGTTCCACTCATAAATTACACAGTATTTGTTGTCCAGGTTTTAGTTTTATACCTCGGCTTTGATGCCATATGGTGAATTTCCATGAGGAAGTGAGAGTTAATCTTAAATGGACACTGGCAGAGCTCGCCGTTCAAAGCCGCACGTTTGGATGCCCTCTCTTTGCCCAGCCTATATAATTTTTGGGAACAACAGTATCCTTTCACTAGTACACGGTGCAGAATTTAAAAGGTGTTTCCTAGTCCAGTACTTTGGCAGGCGCTGGCACTGACGGATGTTAAGCATGAATCAAACATCAGCGCTAAATAATACGAGTCCTGTTTTTCTCTTAGGTTAAACGCATTGTTGTGGTGAGCTTAACAAAATGTTTACTCAATAGGTTATGTAAGGTAGAGGAGATTCTATATATTGCTTTGGGCAGTGAGAGATGATAAAAGTGTTTTCAGTGGTGTTAAAGGATCCATAGTAGGCAACATTGCAGTTAGGTACGGCAGTGTAAAGCGTATGTGTGTGCGTGTGTGTGTGTGCGTGTGCGTGCTGTTAGTTTTCTTGGGCTACAACTCCTGACTCGAGCACTTTCTGTTCATTAGAGACTGGTATGAAAAAGATTAATTTAAGTGCTGACCGGTATCTTTCTCTTAAAGCCTGCGACCTGGCACTGAGCCAGATAATTATAGGCCCATTTGGGAATAAGAGTTCTAATGCTCTGGACTTTATGTACATGTGAATGGCTTTCATTAAACAATTTTGATGCTGACTTTATGGCCTAATTAAGGATACAGTGCAGCAGAGACACACCACAAGGGTATAGGTGTTTTGAACAAAGAGCGAGTGCAAATGTGTGCCGGCTTCATTGTTTGCATGTCAATGTGTTTGTGCGTTTATTTAGGAACATTTGGAGTGTACACACAGTCCAGTCATTTCATCATTTACACTGCAAACACCAATCGCAGACAGCATTGGCCTGTACTCTGACACTGACTGTTGCTGTGGCCCTGGTCTTTTTGAGCCGTGTCCTTCGCAAACAGCCCACTGTGCCCACACCAAGATAAATTGTCTGTCTATGTGCACAATTGCTACTGTTAAAGAAAATTGAGTTTATAAAAAAATGCCAGTTTGCATCAGAGAAACGAGTATAAATGAATTGCCTCTCAACATGGAGCACTGGGCGGCCATTTCCCTTTGAGGGCCTTCCAGAAGTTATTAAAGAAATTTGATTTTTTATTTGTGTGAGTGTGTGTGTGCGTGCGTGTGTGTGTGCGTGTGCTACCATCCTTGTTAAACAAAATTAAACCCTGAATGGAACTGTTTAGTCAAATTTGAGGTCCGGACAGAGAAATGTGACAGATTGTGAGTCATGAGTCTGCCATCTTGTTTTTTTTTTTTTTTTTTATTTGAATAATTTGTTTAGTGGGTTTTTCAAGACGTTAACAGTGTGCGAAGTGCAGTTGTTCCACTGATTTCGTCCCTGACTGTTTCTCTGTGAAGCATTGGAGCGTTTGCTTTGGGGCATTAAGGGTTTGTGTGTGTAAGTCTATCTCTGCCCATTAGCCCTGTGCTCTATCATGTGTAAAGATCCTCATAAGCCACATCAGGCAGAAACACTGGCTCTTTTCTACATACTTTACTTTGTGTCATTTTTGTCTCCCCTCTCCGCCCTTGCTAAAGAAAAATGCGAGATGGGATCTTATGGAGGTAATTATTTCCAAGAGCAAGGGCTTGTCATGCATCGCTCCGGCACCCCACCACCCCACCCACCCCCACCCACCACTGCCCCCTCGTGCATTAGAGCGGGTGGGGTGGTGGTAAAGGGGGGGGGGGGGGGGGCACACGGCTTTGTCTGAGTCCCTGTTTTTAAACAAAAGACCTCTTCTGACTTCCACAGACCCAACAACACTTTTATCCCGCCGTACACGAGGTCCGCTCTATAAATAAGTGTGCGTCTTTTGTTTCTCTGAGTGATAAGGCTCGCGGACATTTTTGGTCCAAATTAGTGCAGTAGTGCTAACCATTTACATAGCAGCTGTAGGCTAGAACCTAGGCCTAATGGACACTTATTATCTGCATATGTACTGCGCAGGGATATGGATGCGTGCGCTTAATACAGACGCATAACGATGAAGCTAAGTGCGTCTTGTTTGGATCTTACACCGGATCCAACAGCAATGACATCTCTCACGTCCAGTATAAACCCAAAACTCTCAAAAGTCCAAGTACGGATGTTTCAAATCTCCTCACATTTCTTCATTTTTTTTGCGATGTAGCGGTTTTACCATCCCAACATTTTTGTCTTTTTAAAGCTCGTCAGACAGACTATTCTTGGTTAGTCTCAGTAATTTGTGGCCCTTACATAAACATCATGGATGAGCGGAGGAGTGAGAGCTCTTGCTGACTGCTGGAGAAGAGAGCGTGTAGTGACCATTTTATCGTTGGGTTGAGAAAGCAGGAGGTGAGACAAGCTCATTATCCCTGTCACTATTTCCCCCTATAGCTCGGGCACCTCTGGTTTCTAGATACAAATGCTTTGGCCTGTCTTTAATAAGCCAATTACACTCCATATTGATTCTTTACATACACATTATTATCTACAGTTGGAGAAGTATTTGTGACCTTTTGCTCCCATTCACAGTACAGCAGGGCACTGAGGTGAAGTCCGCAGTATAGAGTCAGATGGGATCCATTTGCCGCTTAATAAAAAGTAGGAATGGTCCAAGCGTGGGCCCAGCATCGGTAAAACTCTCTCTGGAGAAGGATCCTGATCAGAGCTGTATTATTACACAATATAGGATTTGGGTGAAGTTTATTGCTGTGTAATTAGTTGGAGACAATGTGCTGCATTTTAAATCATTTCTCAAGTCAAAATAAGACACATTTATATATGTATATTATTATATTTTCAGCAAGTAGCAATTTAGTCCAAATTTCCCCAAACCATATTCTGTACAGCAGAGGGAGTAAAAGATGTGGTCATTTTTTGAATAATTCCATCCAAGCAAATTATAATTACTTTGCGGTCTGTGTGCACATAGAGAGGGCAGCAGGCTGACTGAGCTTCGTTCACCATAAACTATTTTTGAAATGGTGTGTCGGGCGCTATGGGCTCCGGCTGATTGTTTTTCTTTGACTTGAGCAGTTCTTTGGTGGAGGGGTATTACCCAGCCTAAATTGTTCCCTTATGTTTTCCGCCAAGGTTCTGTGCCCACCACACTGACAGTTATAATTTGCAGAAATTGCGCTGATTATCTGAATTAGCATACCTGACCAATGCCACATTAGACTTATTTACAATACAAAGCCCGGGGCTCTGAGGACGCATACTAAATATGACTTAACCCTTTGAAGAGCGGCCTGGCGTCACTGTGATATCACAAAGAGCTTAAGGCGGCTCCATATGGCGCTCCGAGCCTGTGGAAATATGAAGGACCCGTAGAGGAAGTGCAGGTCTATGGACTCTGCAGCTGATTTAAATCTCAGGGCCACTGTTGGGCTCAGCCTCTTTGTGTGTTTGTGACCTCTCCAAATCCATATTTTCTCACCTCTCATTTTTCATGTCCATCCTGTTCATTTGTTTTTGCTGCAGTTATTCCCGCCCCCACCTTCACCCTGACTCACCATTTATTCCCCTCCTTTTTTCCTTTTCTTCTCCTGGCCCGATCCCTTCATAGACCCTCTGTCCATTGACTCTTAACCACAGATGGACAAAACAATGGGGCACGTCACACAGCATTAAGACAAACAATCCAGTGATGGGAGGAGGGAGCGCTGGGGCCGGAGCGGCCGTAACCAGGCAATACCCTGGCTGGCTCCAAGCAGCCGCTAATCTCTGCCATGATGATACAGCCACAGATGGACACTGAGACGGCCTGTGTGTACACATTCAAAATATACAAGAAAATGGACGACATAAGCGCTCAGAATAAGTTTAACATGTTCTTCTTCCTCACTCCACTCTTACTGTTGCCTTTACCTCATTCATCAATGAAGCTATGGAATTGATAGCAGCTATTGATTACCTATAGTCATGGCTAATCGTCGGTAACCGGAGGAAGCTTTGCAGCCATAGCCTCTGTCAGTGGCTTGTCGTGTGTTCCAACAGCTCGATAGCAGTAGCTGTTCTCATGTTTACCTATACTTAAATAAATGCATACAGGGGCGACACTACACATTTGCTAAAAGCTGGAAAATGCGTGCTTTGTCTGTCTTGAAGCCTAAAAGACATGGAGAGCTTCACCTTCCCACCTATGTGAAAAGAGCCATCTCGCACTCTCCCTTTTCTTCATCTCCCTAATAGGAAATTTGAGCACAGTGTGGGAGATTAAAGCCTAGAATCAATGCCTTGTGAGCAATCATTTCCAGACAAATCTCTTTCATCTTTTCTCCCTCTTTCCCCCCTTTTGCGCTCTCTCCCACCTCCTAATGCTAACAGGGGGTCCCGTGTCATGACATCCCTTCTGCTTTTATCATGTCCTAATAACGCTGCCAAAATAACAGAGAGAAACATAGAAAGAGGAATGTGACAAGAGAGGGAAGAGGGAGCTTGGGAAAAGAAGAAATGGATACACTGATAAAAAAAAATCATTGAATGAGCCGGGGTCTTGATTTGTGCTTTGATGTGCTTGTCTCTGTGCAAATTAGACAAATATGGTCGCTGCTTTAGTCATCTCCGCGCCCCTCGCTGGATGTCATCTGCTGCTTTTTCTCTTTCAGAAGGAGGGAAGGATGAAAGGTAAAATTAGTGACAAGTTCATTTGCGTCTCCAGTATGCCAAATACAATAGCGACTCTTCTATACGCGCTGAAAAAACTGTAAAAAACGTATACGGAGAGGAGTTTTTTCTGCATAGCCAGGCTCACGAGATGCTGTACCCATGACGGTGTATAAGACTAATGGGGGACACCACACACACCTTGGCCAAGCCTTTGTTTCAAAAGCAGGTTAATGGGGAGTGAGGAAGAGGAGCATTGCAATTTTCTGCTCTTTAGGCGGCAGAGGATTCTCTCCAGTGTAAGAGAGACCCGACTCTCAGCGTAATAGGCATTTTATACCCTCATCACCCCTTCACACAAACACGGCAGCAGAAACATGTGGGAGTGAAGCGGGCTCTAGATGGTGTGTATTGCCGGTCCCTGGAGTGCCAGTAAGTGTTAGACATGCATAGAGTCGGCAATGAGACAATCAGTATGCTGAAATTGAAACCTCGTCTGGAGTCACATGTGAAGGGAGGATGAGGAGAAGAAAGGAGGAGTAGGAGTAAGATTAAATCAAAAGGGAGAAAGCGGGGCCAGCGGAGGAAGCCAGGATGGCACGGGGACGAGGAAAAGTCCAACCGCAGAGGAAATAGGAAGTGATGTTTGTTTAATTGCCTCCTAAGTGATGACAGAGATAATTATGTCAAAAAATGGTCGCTCCTCTTGGGCAGCGGCTACACGCATGACGATGTTTCTCCCCCCCACCCCGTCTCTCCACCGTAGCCCTATCCACCGCCATCCCCTCCAGCCACATCAACAATAGGACACCATTAGGCATTATGGTTTGTGTCATCTCCAATCTTTCAGCTTAATTAAGGGAACAACACACAAAAATACACACTCATCATCGGAAATCATTTTAATTACTCTAGGTTATTAATATCTGCGCTTCGTATACCTGGGGATATGAGGCTGGGAGCACGTTCACCTATATTTGCTGGCCTCCTTGGACTTTCTATCTAATTGTCTTTTTTAATGACAATATTCCGCTGTGTGCCGGCTGTATGTAATGAGTCAGGGTGTGTCAAAGTGCAGGACTGAGCTGTCTGCTTGAGTTAAGCTCTTCCCGTCCACTGCAGAAGCCTCAAGCATGCACACACACACACACACACCCCTACACACACACATATATATATATATATACACACACACACACGCACCAAACAGACACTATCAATGTGGGAGTTCCTGTATCTGACACGAGATTAAGAGGGCCAAGTGGAGGAACGTCGAACAACTGCCCTGTTGCATTTGCAAGAAGGAAAAAGGAGCATCCTGTCAGGAGCGCGCGCACGTCCACACACAAGCATGGCCCCAGTCCCGGCCTGTAAGTGAGCAGTAGCCTCCCTTACATTATTCACAGTGGCCAAGTGATCGAAGCCTGGTTCAATAGCACTAAAGCGGTGCACGCTGGAGAGATTTGTCTTACAAAACCTTGACACGCGCACACACACATAGGCGCACACACACGCACACACACGCGGGCATATGCTCTCACACGCATTGATTTTCGGTGGTGGGAATCTCCGAGGCTTAGGACGAAAGGCAGGGACGAGAGAGGGCTTCCCCCAACAGAGGGACCCGAGCCAAAGCTGACATCCAGACTGTCCTACGGAGCGGCTTCAAGGCGCAGGGCACGGGGCTCGGTGTAAGGCCGCTTTAATTCTGTTCAAAGTGAGTTGATAAAGACGATTGATAGCACAGAGAATGAACGAGAGGAACAATCTGTGTCTGGGATCGGATAGGATTTCATTTACAGTCAGATGAGATGATGGAAAAATAAAAGACAGGAAAAAACCCAAGTGATCATATTTCTTTTTTGCTGACTCCCCTCTTTACCATCAGGGGGCTTTCTGCAAGCGCGGCATAAAATATCACACATTGCTTGATATGTCATATCTGGCTCTGCAGTGCTGGCGTGTGTATTTCCTCACTGTGTTGCTCTATTTGAAGCCTTCAGTAGATTTGAATGGCAATTTCTCCGACGTATCACATGTTCCATTCAGTTTTCCCATTTTGTGGCAAGCGGTACGAGCAGACCTGCAACATGCCAACCCCTCTGGCATTTTTTCTCCATATTAGCATGTATTGACAGGCCAGCACTTGCATGCCTGTAAACACTGACACACAAACACACAACACCTCACACCTCAGTCCCCTGAAGACATGTGATCAACCAGATCCAATCCCTTGTAATCACCAGAGCCCCCCCCCCCCCCCACACACACACACCCTCACCCCCCCACAGCCCCACCAATAGACACACGCAACCCAACCCTTCAATCCTGGGTAATAGTTTGGGGCAGGGGCTCAAGCGGTGGGCTTCTTTCCCTTAGCCCCAGTGTCTTAAGCTGCCATTGATTAAATGTTAACTGATATACTCGGCCTTGGCAATCTTGTTAGAGCGGGAGCAGGCGAGCAGCTAGACAGACAGTTTAGGACCCCAGCCCTCCTGATCAATAGCACAGATAAAGATTTCATCCATCAATGAGCTCCCAAAACAAAAGGTAGGTGATACCTGATTAGGCCCGTGGGGACTCGCACGTCTGGGCTGCAGCTCACACATTGTCACATGGGCTGATAGTGCGAAAAAGATACTCAGAGATTTCACCGTCTATAGGCTGCACAGTAAACATTACCATTTCAGTTTTAGAGTTAGGATTTTTACTTTCCTGGACTATAGCCATGAATTCTTAAATTGCATTGTCCAAAAAGACAGATTTAGTTGTATTAAAACTGCAGATGGAAATTCCTGAGCTAGATTCTGGTTCTCTGCCCTCTGGCTTTATGTGACTGTACATCGTCCTCTTTGGTAAAGGTTCATTCTGTCTGTTTTAAACTTAAAATTAGCGATTCTTTTTGTCAGAGCGGAGCGTTTGTTTACCTGCTTTACATGTTTCAGCCACTTCCTGTAGCCTTCTTCAGAAGCAGCCTACAAAACACTATACCAACTTGTGACGCTTCTGAGGAAGACTACAGGAAGTGGCTGAAACATGTAAAGCAGGTAAACAAACGCTCCGGTCTGACAGAAAGAATCTATGTACATGTCCTGTTAAATAAATACATGAAGTAAATAACTGCATGAGATTTGGCGTGTACAACAGACATGCTCCATCTGAATCCACACAGTCACAGTTTTGGATGAGGCCGGTCTGTGCTTCACTGGGGCTGTGTTTATTGTTGTTGCTTTGTGCCTTTGCTCTTGGACTCTAATGTGTGTGTGTGTGTGTGTGTGTGTGTGTGTGTGTGTGTGTGTGCGTGTGTGTGTGGGTGTGTGTGTGTGTGTGTGTGTGTGCGTGGGGGTGCGTGGGGGGGGGGGGGGGGGTGTGTGTGTGTGTATATGAAACACACTTGTATTTAGATCCCTAAGAGCATGCCAAAGGCACCGCAAAATGGCTGAATCAATGACTGGGCGACCACCACTGTTAAAGTATATCAATAATGTTCTCCTATCCTCTTTCTGGCTATTGTCACAGAGCAGTTTCAAAGCACCAGCCTCACCGCAATTAAGACTTAATTATAAATCAATATAAAGAGTCATTTGAATATTGATTCTTCCTTTTTCCTCAAATTGTTAACATATTCTCTGCCCTGTCCGCGTCTCTCTCCTTTCTCTTTTTACAACTTTAAGCAGAATCAATACTTCCTTTTACAGTCATCAGAGAAGTGCTTTGACATAATTGAAGCCAAAAACACAACAGGATGTCTTGATGGGGTCGATATCCAGAGGTGGTCAGGGGCTCAGAAATGTCACATCCCTCAGATTGGGAGCGCTTTTCAAATCTCCTTAATGATGCATTGTGGCTCTTTCCAAACAGCCTCATTTACTGGGTTCGGCTGACATTTGTTGTCACAGTGCTAAAACGCATTTCCATAATTTTCACGGATGACATTTTCTGTGATATGACACTGTATAAAAGTAATCCTCACGAAAGAAAGCGACGAAAAAAAAAGCCATCAATGCAACAGTTAACCTTGATTAAATGATATGTGAGCTGCTTTATTTTCCTGCTCAGCCATTTTGAGGGACTGTGAGATTTTCAAGTGGCGTGTCAGAGGCTGGGAGTCTAATGCATGGAAACATGGGGCTTTCTGTTTTCTGACGGCTAGCACAGATAAGGTAGAGATATGGCCCTCGTGCTGGCTCAAATCTAAAACAGATCCAGCGAGGCGGGGGCGGGGAGCGCTAAAGAAAGTGAACCGGGGAACAGGGAATATGGTCAATTCTCTAAGTGTCTCGCGGTGTCTTTCTTTCTTTTCCTCTTTCTTTCTCTCACTCTCTCTCTCTCTCTCTCTCCTGCTCCCCCCTCAGTAATCTGATTTATTCGAAGCATATGTGTGCTGCTCTGTCTTTGTCTGCTTCTATTAGGGCCAGTGGGGGCCCATATGACATTGTTTAGCCAGTAATGAAATGGACATTTTTTGCATGTTTGGGAGAAAGTCAGTGGAAAGCCAACACTCCTTATTTGTAACCGTCTGCAAATACCATCTCCAGGGCAGTGTCCCCAGGTCTGAGATGATTCGTATAAATATTTGGACTCCAAAATATTTCCCTTTATTCTTCTCATGACATGCAGTACTATTGGCCTAGCCCTATGTCGCTCATAATAAGGCCACATTTTTGTTTTGTAGTATCACATCATTGTAGTAAGCCTTATTGTCAGTATGGTTATGTGCTAATGGAAGCTACAGGCTGCTCTAAGTCAAGCAAAGCCCACATCAATAAGAAATGTGACCATTGGAAAGTACAAAAGCAGCGAATGAATAGAAATGGCGATTGTGACACTGATAATAATCCTGGCATGGAATCACACACATGTATAATGCCTGTTTTTGCTGTATAAAAAACGCAAGCCCTCCAAACTTTACAAAAAATAAATTATACAATACTTCAACTACAACACGTACTTATATATTTGTATCCGTGATCCGATATCTTCCCATTTTCTCGTCGCTCTCAAAGCAGATGTTTTCCTACGCGGTTATAAACAGGCCTGTAGCCCAAACGGATAGGGATCTGTTTAAGCGTTATCCATTTGGCCGCTGCCCGTCACACTCCTATTTTAAGCATAGATAGACACTCGCCCGCCACCATTCTCTTAAACCACGGCGGCCATTTTATTAGATTCTCCTCTTTTTTTTCAGGCTCGGCGTATTAGCTCCTGCAAAATAAATAAGCTCCGAATGCATGACAAGAAAAGGCACGGGGAAACGAGTCAGTCTGGTCAATTGGAAATGATATCTATCGCTGGTTAGATCTTTGTTTACCAGTGTAGTATAGTGTAGTGGTGGGTAGGCAGATAGATAGAGCAGTAAATGGGTGCACCGGGGCCAGATTGGGAGATGGATAGCTGTGTGGAAAGATATCAAAATAGATGGACAGATGGATGGATAGGTGGGATAGGTGGGTAGATGAGACAGGGAGATGTGGTCGGCCTGATAGAGTTGAGCAGGTATGCCGAGAAACAGCTGCTTTCTTCATTAGCTTCATCTATTGATCTTGGAGCCTTGCTGTGCGCGTGGCCAGTGTCTATGCCTAAGTGTGTGTGTGTGTGTTTTTGAGCAGGAGAGGGGAAAGACAGCAGCCTCTGTAGATAAGTGCTGGTAATAGAACAGAATGAATTCTTATCACAGAGATGGGAAGGCCATTAACCCTGCGCTCCTAGTTGCTTCTCTCTCTCCTCTGTCTCCATCCTTTTCTGCGTTTCTCGTGTCCTCTCTCCTTTGTCCTCGTCTCCTCTGCTCCAGACCTGGCAGGGTCATGTTGGCAAGCCCGTGTGAGATTTCCACTGTTCCCAGATTGACTGCCCTCTTGGCCACATGTTTATAATCAGGGGCTAAAATAAATATTGGACTGGGGAATCATAAAAGACAAAGAAAGAGAGAAAATAAAAGGGAGAAGATGAAACACAGAAGAGGAATTTTCTTTTCAAATTATTCCTAAATCCCTGTGTAAGCTGGCCGCGCCGCCTCTCCTATTCACTACTCAGCCTGAGGTGATTCAAAGCGGCGAAATGCAATATGGCCGTTGTGTAAGATGCAGGTGTGTGTGTGTGTGTGTGCGCGTGGAGCACGTGTGGAGGTGTACAGTAGGAGCAGCAGTCTATTGTGCAGGGCCAGGTGCTGCAGCACTTTTTCTTTCCACCGCTGAACCTTTTGAAGCTATATTTGTGTCCTGTGAAAACCTTTTGTATTTGCTATTAAAGAATCATTAACATTGTACCCCCCAGTGTTCTCTGCTCAGAAAATGAAACCCCTCTTAACACAGAACAACACTTTCTGTCTGCACAGCACGCCAGGCACGCCAGCCTTTAATCTTGGCTATGTTTATTCATATGACTTCTTAAAAAAGGGAAAAAAGAGTAATAGGTGTTTTGTTAGTTGACTGCAAGACAGCGGTGCGGCAATTTGAGCTAAAGAAAATACAATGAAGTGTCTCAGGAAGTCATCATCGACAACAACAAAGCAAATTTGGAGCTGCTGATACAAGCATTTTACACAAAAGTCATTTTTCCAGCTCTTTTCTGTCAGTTCAACTTATTGACATTCACACCAGGAGCGTATTAAATGTGACAATCCCATTGTCTGCCTTTTGGAGCCAACCTGAAACAATAGATATTTTTGCTGGGGTAATAAGTTCTCATGTGTTTTTGGGCAATAAAATGAGCGGTGTGGGCGGATTTGAAGCGTGTGGATGGAAAGGCGTGTGTTTGCTTGTGCTAGCGTGTGCGTGTTTATACGTTAGCATGTGGGCCGTGGCTGTGCGGGGGAGTGCACTGTATGTATGTGTCCATGTGGAGGTGTGTGTCAGTTATTCCCAGGCCCAGTGCAGGAGCTAAACCCCTCTCCGCTGGGTTGATGTTTAGTATTTTAGACATGCTACATTAACAACATCTGGTTAAGATCTAAATGCTTGTTAAACGCGCTGAAATTTGGGGGGGGGAAAGGTACGGGGGCGAGTGCGTGGAGAGGGGGTGTGTGCAGGGTAAATAGAGATTGGAGGGTGAGAGAACAGGGGAGAGGCAGATCAGTGAGTTTGTAAGGTTATTACTCTGGCAGTATTACCGCTGGCCCTTGACTGTGTATGTGCACCCACCAGCTTTTTGTGTGGGGCTGTGGGCCGGTGTAATGTTTCAAAGCTTTTGCCTTCAGAACTCAGAGGCCAAACTGGAGGCACGCGCGGCGCAGGAATGTGACATCACCAGCCCCTGTAGTGCAGCGCCGTTCAAACGCACACGCACAAGGGACATGACCAGAGGTGTACGGAGGAATCAGCCTCACCGTCTCAGCTAAACCGAGCGGACACCAACGCTACGCAAAATATCACAGCTGTGTTACGACAAAATCTAGATTGTTTTCAGTTCGTTTAAATCTAAAGGCAAGATTGGCACAGATTGTTCGAATGCTTTTTATTGTTTGTATATTAACGTCTGGAATGAGCATGAGGAGTACTCTGGTTTAGGACCTCTTGTGGTTGGACCATAGCAATTTGAACTATTAAAATAATGTGTTTTCATGTTTTTGATTAATGTTTTAATATAACTACAACGTGAAGTTTGATGCTTTTAAAGTTAGACGGTGTTATTAGAAAATACACAAAAATTATTCCTATTTCGGCCTGTCACGAGAACACATTTTGGAGCGTGATCTATCGCTGAAATAAATATAGTCGATAAACGATAATATTGAAACCAGTTGATGCCGTTAACGCAAAAACCCAAGAGCAGATTTAAACCGTAAAGACTATTCAAAATGTACAATATTGTTAGACTGATGGTAGTAACGATCACGACAGGCCTTTCCCTATTTTATTTGATATATTTATGTATTTATTTTCATTAAATGCATTCCCACCTACTGCATCTTAAACCAAATTTATTTCCCTGGTAAATGTCTTGACTCAACACTGGAGCTCATAATATTATGGCAGAGTCTTTGCAAATACCCAGTAATATTTTTACACGCAGATGTTACATTCCTCATATATTTCTTAAGATATTTTCTTTGGCAGCAATTACCATTTCAGTCCATGCTCCACTTTCATAGATTTAAAATAAACAATCATGTAAAAAAGAAATCTTATTCCTTTACCCCCTTAATGAGCACCATCCTAGCCCTAAGGAAGCAAATTAGAGGCAGCTCGGTCCGGCTAATGAATTCAGCCATTTTGGAGCCGCAGCGCACAGTTTCCTCAGTGTGACGTGGGTTCTGGATTGTGTGCAGAGCGACTGAGTTCTCCACAGGGCACATAATGACCCCGCATGGCGGTTATGGGCCCTCAGGGGGAGTGGTGTGGGGGGGCAGTGGTCTCAGAGCTGGTCATTATACAGCTACAGGGCACACACACACACAACACACACAGCACTTTCAGTACATCCTCCAGTGCCCCCATCTCCCATATGTCCCATTTTATATCTCCCATTTTTCGGATCCGACATCTCTTTCTATATTTCATCTTATTTTATTTACTGTATGGATTTTTCAAGCTTTTGTGCAGTTTGCCACGTAAATCTACCAATATCTTTTACACACTAACTTGGAATATTTAAATTATTACATGTATTCTTCAGGTTTAAAAGAATCTTCAAACCTGTCTTTAAACATATAATAATTAGTTTTATCGTGTCCGTTTTCTTAATACACATGACACTCACTTTTCCTAAATAATAAAGGTATGTTTTCGCTGTAGAATGAGATTTCACACACTGTTTTTGTTGTGTGGTTTATTTATTCAATTGTAAAACGATATCTGCCCCACTGCCTGACGTCACGTTCTAAAAATATAGAATTTACCTTATGTTCCTGATCACGAATCACTTAATTATTCGGTGCCCTGTAATGTTTAAATATAGGCTTGGTGTTGGTTGCCGGGTAATCAGAGCCAGTGCCTGTGGTTAGCATCAGCTCACCGACCGACTTTAATGTTCTGACCGACCCACATCAAAGAAAGTCCCACCACGCTGCCAGAATCACACACACCACTCCTCCTATGTGTATATGCGTGTGTGTATTCGTGTGTGTGTGTGTGCGTGCGTAGCCAACCACACAGACAAGCCGAGAAGGTGACTGAGAAAGTTGGCTTCATGTCCTCTGGTAGCCATTAAGTTGATGGTTAAAAAGTCCCCCTCCACCTCTACCTCCACTCCTCTTTTTTTCTCCCCAAAATGCCGCGCACAGCCATGCAAACACAAGCCGTCACTGTCTCTCCTGCTTGATCAATGGTTCACGCGCACGCTCCCGGTCTCGCACAACCCCACACGCAGGCGCACACACACACAGCGCTGAGGCTTCATGTGGTGTGTTACTGTCAGGGTCAGGCAGAGGGCAGACACAGCACTGATGTATTGAGAGAGCTCGTCTGGGAATGTCCTGAGTGTGGAAACGCATTCCCCTGTATGCACACACGCCACACATCTATAAAGCTCTGTGAGGAAGGCAATGAACAAACCCTGATGAGGCCCAGATGATCAGGGGCTGCTCCCTCACCAGCGCTCTGCTCAGACGTACTCCTAACTCTACCCCCTCTGTCCCCTTCTCCCTGCTCTTTGTCTTTTATTCTCTCTAGTGACCTATCAAGCTACTGGTACAGTGCCCCCTAGAGGTTTTTAATAAGGAGAGATATATGCAGTGTTATGGCTGGTGTGTGCAACCTGTTTTACTTATTTAACAACATGGAATAAATTGTGTGTGGCCTATTAGATTTGCAATTGTAAACTAAATAGGAAACTTCAATGCATTATAAGTAGAAAGACCAACTTGGGACAAAAGACCCCAAATTAGGATCAGATATAAATGCCGTCTATGTACAATCACAGCTATTGCGAGTTTGTGTTGTGTTGTTTTAAATTTTAGTAAAGAAAAAGTTGAAATTGCATAAAAAAAAGAATAAAACCATAATGACAGTGTGTTGTTTTTATCTGTGCCGTGTTGGTTTTCTGACGTTTCTGTCATATTAGTATAAATTCTTCCAGCGAGCCCCCGAGTAGTGAAGGACTTCCTACTCCACAGGCTCTCAGTGTTTACAGGTCTGGAGCCGCACACCTCTGCAGTGGTACGTCCCTATTCTACGTCCCTCCATACGAAGGTGGAGCGAATTAAAATACAAAGATGGACGCCGCCGCAGCAGCAGTGAAAATTGCAATTTCTGCAAGCCCAGGCTCCAGTGGCTGACAGGAGATATTTCATCCCTGTTGTCACCGACATATTAATAAAACATCAGGAGCAGAGTGCAGTCCCAGTCTCTCTGTCTTTTTCATACAAACACGCGCGCGCAAGGACACACGCACGCACACACCTTGACACAAAAATGTACAGGATTCAAGTGCAAAAATACTCATGAATAAGCACAGATATGTGAGAGAGGAACGCAATTTCCCTCCTCAATCACACTCCAGCATCTGCCATGAAAATTTCATGCTGTATATAATGTCCATTTAATGTGTTGGTCTTAAAGGGTGCGGCGCCACTCGTCTGTGTGTCCGCCGAATGTGAAAGGGTTAATCATATCAGGTTACTCGGGAAGGGGGGTCTCCGCAGGCCCCCTTATGCTCGTCCCACAATGGCCAAAGTGATTGTATGCTAATGTGAACTGACCTCAATGCACCCTTTGCCCAATTTCTATGAATATGACTGTGTGCGCGTGTGTGTGTGTATTGTGAAATATGGCTATTAAGCGGGTGCAGGATTGATGAGCACAGCTTTTTTTACTCTCCAGTTTCTTTCTGTAGTCGAGTGAGGGTCTTGTGGTGAAAGGCCCTCCCCTTCCCCAGCCGCTTCCCCCTCTATTTAGCAGACATGAAATTTTGAACGCTTTTGCTGTGTACATGCATTTGTGCGAATATGATAGCGCCTGGGTGTAATTTTGAAGTGTTTCTTTTTTCTATATTGTGTTTTGCTGTGACTGGTGGAGGGTCCTGTTGTGCGTGCGTGTGTGTGTGTGTATATATATATATGTGAGTGTGTGTGAGTGTGTGTGTGTGAGCCTGGTTATCTGGCCTCTCTCAGACTGCTCAAAATTCATTACAAAGTGACATCAGCCCAGCCGGAGACAAATGATGGCTGGATGAAAGGGAGCGCTGGGGCTCGGCTAGGATTAGTGTTAGCTTGTGCTGGCGACACACACACACACACACAGTTACACATATACCAACGCACACACTATAATCCACTGGCAGAACACTGAGATACACAGAATTATCAAACAAGGGGCTGAACTCTCCAAGATGTGCAGGCTAATCTGCTAATAGTACAGAGTTGCACGTTTGGGTTGGATTGCTATAGATATGTTTTTAGCTAGCGACAAAATGTATTAAATTAGCTAAATCTATTACGGTGTTCAACATTGTCACTGCAACCTATACTTGGGTTAAGGAAAGGTTAAGGATCCTCTGAGATATAGTTGTATTTATTGCCTGTAGGTATTGGTATTGCATTGGAATCCTGCTACTTTATTTGTACTACGTGTTGAATAGCAAGTGTCAGCTCTGGCTTGGCTGGTTGCGGGTTTGTGCTGTTGCATTGTGGGTAACGTAGTGTATTTCTTTTCCCAGATGACACGGCCGAGGACAGTGAGAGATCGCCTCGCTCCTCCTCCAGACCGGGACTGACTGATCGAGACTTGACTGAAGGCAGGAAAAGTAGTGACCGTAAGTTTAGACGTTCAAACCGACCACAAAACTGCACACACACACACTCTCACACACACACACACACTCTACTTGTATATCTCACCTCTGAACTGTACGCGTCCCTTCTTCTCATAATTATCCCTCATCTTTCGCTCGGCTCCGATAAGACTCCAAAACCATGTGTGTGTAACATGTGAACGCCGCGCACTAGCCTCCATGTGACCCGCTTTAATCGTTACCATCTGACAGAAAGAGAAAAGTGCGAGGAGACCAGACAGAGGCAGGGGAATAGAGGGACAGAGGAAGAGGGAGAGGATAAGTTGAGTGTTGTGGATATTACCAGGCTATGTCCAGGCCCAGATTATTTTTTAATCAAATCAGTTTGCGTGCTTGTAATTTATAAGCGCCTTGCATTAATCTTTCCTAGTTCTTGTGCCCTCTCCGATGACATATTAATTTTTCATAAGCGTAGGATTAGATGGGGGGCTGTGTATATGTTTTTCTAATATTGCACAGCATCCCTGCAACACTTAAATTAGTTTTTTCCCTTACACTCGTCTTTCATTTTTTTCATTCTATTCTTTAATTGTTGTCCAATCTGTGACTCTTCCACCAAGCTCTGAGCATAAAGAGCAGAAAAGGATTTGTTTGTAAGAATGTTGTTAGCAGGGGAGGGGGGCGACTATCTGTACAAGGCGGCGCGCTGTATTTTTTGATTATTGCGGTGCGAGGAAGAGCTACACATAATGCCTCCGCTCAAGGCTGTGGTCGGGATAGCCCTGGCTTTGTTAGATTTGATTTACCCAAATAAGAATTCATATGGTCTTTTTATGTATGAGATGGAAATCCATGACTCCAGATGAATATTGCATGGAGCGCTCTTTTTTCTCTGTCATTGCATGGGGTTCTCTCTCTCATTCTTTCCTGCCTTTTCCTAATGTGTCTCCTCCCCCCGAAGACGCACACGAACACGCACCTTCCCTAACTCCCAACCGCTATCTATCCTAACCACCAATCGCTCTCCCTCTCTCGACCTCCTCCTGTTCCTCGCGCGGCCGTACCTAGCTCTATAATGTGAAGCTCAATGAGGCAGAAGGAGAGCTGAGTGTGGCTGGGGCCTATTAGTTTAGCTAGTCATCTATCTTTCAGCTCTATCTCCCTGACAGGCCCGTCTGACAGACATGGCGGGGAACCACCATCCATGCATTTCCGAGCCGCATATTACCGCCATCGTCATTTAACACCACTGCACACATGCAAAACACTGTCCAGCTCGCCATTCTGCGTTTGAGCCAAAGCCCGAGTACGTGTGAATTTCAAAGTGTAGCCGTCAGATGTCAGCTTGTGTAAAACGTGGTAATGGAGGCTGGGGCTAGTTTGGTCTGTTCGTGTATGGTCTACGGATGTCTTTTGATGCCTATGGATCGGTATCCCATTATAGTCATATGGAAATTGTAAAGCATGTAGTCGATCTTCTTACTTCAATGGGCACCGTCTTATTGTTAAACTATTGCATTTTATATAGTGAAGCTTATGAAACGTTATGCCAAAAAATTACTTATATTATTGGCGTTATTATTTTGTTATTGGGGTTATTTGGAGAAAAATTGGATTGGGATTTTTATGACAGTATTGTAGTTGCGATTAGCTTTAAGATTTATATTTAAAAAGTAGAATTCTGTCTAATGTCCATGTAACGGCTCCAGACTGAAGTACAGACTGATAAACGGATACAGGAATTCGACGAATTTCAGAGCATGTTTGTAGAGCTCCAAACTACAGATATGTCTCGATTTTTCTTGATATGTTGAGAAAGATAAGTTAGCCTAGCCGCTGAGTTGTTTATAAGATTCAAACTGTTGGAAAAGGATCTGTGGCTCATCTGACACGAGACCAGCTCAGGGCCTGTTGTGTGTACCATGTGCGTGTTGGAGTATTGGAGAGAAAGTGGTGAAATTCCTGACAATGCACAAAGCCTGCCTGCTGTGTCAGTGCGCTGTGGTCGGGTTAATAACACAGAAAGACCCTTGTGTTTCCCTCTCTTCCTTTTCCAGCTTAAAGTGGTAAGATTTAGCATCTCCTTCCCCAAATCTGGAGCTAGCTTGATGTGTGCAGTTCTGTGTGTCTGATAGTAAGTGAGTGTGTGTCCATATGGAGATCTCCAGGGAGGGGATTACAGTGTGACCAAGTGAGCAGTGTGTTTGCGCACTTCATCTCCTAGCCCAGGATCCCTTTAACAAAGAGCCCTAGATAGAGTAGATAGTGAACGAAGAGAAACACAGAGGTGGGAGGGGCCAGGAAAGACTCTCCAAGCTTTTTCCTCTGCTTCATTTACATTGTCTTTTTTAATCCCATGTCACTTTAGATTAATTATAATCCATGTTACATTTTCCATGCAAATGTCCCTGATGTGGATTACTTCCAGATAGCTTTGTGCTGTGAGTGGATGTCAGCGACATGGCTCTGGGGCCCATTTCTTATAAATAACCAACTAAACAAAGGCCTGAGCATGGAAATGAGTACGTCAGGCTGCCCAAGGAAACCACACATCTCTACCTGCTTCAAATTAGCAAAGAAATTGCTCATTGTTTCTGCAGTCAAATGCTATTTATTAATTTCGTGTGCAAGTTTAAATTGTTAAGATGAGCAGAGAAACAAAAACTGAATCTCATGCAAGCCAAATCAGATGTTAAATATTCCATATTAGCTGCTTCATGTTTTGAATAAATTCCTCATTTTTATTTGCATGTATTTTGCAGATTTGCCCATCTTGACATGAGGGCTCTGCTTGTTCTGTGCCTCAGCAAGACGAGATTAAAACTGATTAAAGTTATTAGCATATTTAATTACAACCCTGCAGCCATGCTTTTGTGTGTGCATGTTTCCTGACAGCTTGTTGAACATTTCACATGATTTGTCAAATGTGACATGCATGGCCTTGCTCATATTTATCTCTCATTAGAACGCACTCCGAACAGGGAGAAGAAAGGAGGCTAGTCATTAAAAAACACAACTGAACGACAGCTGCTGTTTAGTAGCCACTTTCTCTCTCCCCTGCTCTCCTCGGGCTCGCTCGACCTTCCCTGCGGCTGCATGTGTGCTGGCTGAGGGCTTCACTGGGAGTTTGGGGTCTACAGTATGTTGCTGTAATGTTATCAGGTGACCAGGGGTCGCCCTAATGCGTAACCTCTGAGCAGTAGGCCAGTAAATCATGGGGCTGGCCCTCCCTGGTCTGTTTGGGCCAGCTCTGCTGCTAGATTTACTGCTCTGTAACCTTAGCCAGTCTGCCAGGGCTCAGGACAGCTAAATTGAATACTAAATCCAAGCTGCCGCCACCCAGCCCGCTCCTACACTTCTCTAACTCGCTTTTTTCTTACAATTAAATGCCAAGAATGCATTGTTTTAGAGATTACAAAGCAAACCATAAATAAAATATTACAGATGGTTTTGTTATTTGCTCCAGAGGATTCATTCTGATTTGAAGAATTTAATGATATTCTTGTTGTGATACAATCTCATCTCACAAATAGCATTCAAAGGGCACAGTACAAAAACGTTAGCAGCTCCGCTTGTCCATGTTTTTAGAAACAATTTGGGACAGCGATATCCTAAGGTGTTTTCAGCCCGTGTGCTCCTGTCTTTCTCGTCTGATTGCCCTTTCTGCCTTTCACTGCGCCCCTCCAATGCGCTGCACTCCTCTCCATTTAAGCGTGTACTTGCGAGTATGTAAGGCTGTGTATACACCGCTCCCTAAACGCCATTGACAGTCCCAAATAAAGATGGGTGGTGAGTGCGCCTCTCGCTCCCCACACAATGCAAAAGAGGTTGAGTGTCATAAATCACTTTTTGATTTATCTAATCAAGTAGGGTCCTGCCGCATGCAGACATTTGTCATTGGTGGAAGGGGGGTGCGGGTGTCAGGTTTATTCTGGCCCTTCGCTTCACTGGGCTGCAGCTGGTGGAGCCTACACACGGATGAAGGGATGAAGGGATGGAGGGAAGGTTGTAGAGAGGAGGAGGAAAGGACACCATCATTAAGTGCGGGTGCAGACTTGGAGACAAAGGAAAAATGTCTCTTGTCTAGATGTCCCCTATTATTTCTCTAATTATTTTAGCTCTCCATTCGGTATTGAGGGCAACTCTGAGGGCTGGTGATACATTTTCAACCTTTGTGTTCACTGCTGAGGGCACTCCACTATTTTCAAAACAATAGTTCATCTAAAAAATGTATAATACAGCAGAGGTGTCATTTACACAAGTACAGCTCTGCTCTTGTCGCGTTTAAGCTAATGGTTTTCCTAAATATTATAGTGTGTTGATGAAAATTGAAGATATTATCCTACACGCAAGGAAAAACTATGTCAAACGCGCACGGGCTCACATGCACTGAACAAACATATATTTACATTCGATATGACAGTAATCAATGTTGATGTGTGGGCTCCCTCCGCCGCCGCATTGTAAATGTGTTTGCAGCCTCTTGTCCGACAATCGCCTCATCTCCTTTCGCAGGGATGTAATTTAGTTGCAAATTGACTGGAAGACGGGGGGAAAAATTGAAAGTTGAAATTAGAAATGGTCATAATAAATACGATAGGCGTGGTGAAGCCTTTGAAAAGGTCAGGTGATATGACGGGTGCTTCCAGGCTGTAGCGGTCGGACCAATGGAGTGTCAGAGGCCTGTCGGGAAGCACACATTACACACACACACACACACCCACACACACACATACGAGCCTGCAGGGGCCATCACACGCACACGGAGACCAGATTACCTCGCTATTCTGAGCCGCACAGCAATTCTCGGATGTTCTTGGAAATTCACATTGTGCCCTTGTGTTTTTCCCTTCTCTCTCTCTCTTTCTCTCTCTTTCTCTCTTTCTCCCTTTCTTTGCTCCCTCCGTCTCTCTTGTCACTTTCCTTGACAGGCCAATATTTCAGGCTCCAGATATAGGGGATTACAAATAAAATAAGTGGAACGCCTACTTAATGCAACAGAATTAAAATGCATGAACGGGCCGCAGGAATTGATATGCGCCCAATACAAACACGACCCACAGAATAATATGAAATACAAAATGTTTTTTCTCAGCCCCCTCTCTATGTATCAGTGCTTTGATTTCCCTTTTTTTCCATTTGTGCATCTAGCGTGAAGCGTTGATTCGCAAGAGTGAGGCTCACATATTGCCTTGAGTGACCAGACGAGGGAGGGCGGGCTGGTGGGCGAGCGAGGGGGAGATGGCTTAGGGAGAGGTAGGGTAGGAGGGAGGATAGTTGCTGTGTCTTTGTGCTGTGTTGAGTGGCTAAATTGCAGTGGCAGAGTATAGTGGGGTCTGCATGGCCGGTATCGTAGGATGAGCCTAATGAAAGATTTATCAGCAGCTGCAGCATTTACTAAATACAACCAGGGGCTGAACGCTGCACTGTTAATGTCATGCACGCTTACACGCACACACACAAATGGAGCACGCGAGGCGAGCCGCGCCAGCCGTGACTGAGCCCAGAAAATTTTGCATCTTGTAGCGAGCGAGAAGTTGTGGCAGTAGCTGGGGAAATGTATATGAACTAATGAAGTGTATCATATTACCATAACATTTAATGTATGTCGTGCTGTGATAATGAGCCTGCCTGAGTTTTCTCCATTTCACATGTCCTCAGGCACAAATACATCATTGTATATGAATATAAATAATGCAGACCACGTTCCCATGTATCCATACACACATTGTCAGGGTGTCAAATCACTTTTAAAGCTATCAAAACACATACATACAGTGGTGATGTTCAAGTCAAAATTCCTTCACCGTCGGTCATGTGGAAATATACCTGTCAAATTCTTTGCTCAATTTGTGAAAATAAAATGTGAAAATCTATCACACTTTTTTTCTTTTCTAAAATTATGCTTTCGGATTAATACTAATTTTGTTTATTTTTGTCTTCCACCTTCTTTCTCTTCTAGGAACCAATGCCATATCCAAAGAGATTTCAGGACCTAACAGCATGGGTAAACATTCCCTCCTGCCAGATCGACAGAATGAAACACCACCAAAAAGGCCCAAGTCAGCTGAGGGGAAGACCTCTGCCACTGAACAGGTGAGGTCATGAAGAACAAAACATAATCCAGGGCTTTAGAACTGAAATGCAGGCTCTTAAAAGTACTTTAAACTGAAAGCCCTGTACAACTGAAAAACTGTGTTTCTTGAACTCATAAGTGCTGATGAGAAATCATTTTCACTGACATTATTAGCAACTTTAATAAAGAAAAGTCTAAGTGCATGTGCGGTTAGCTTCCACTGGTACCATGCAGCTTTCTTTCAAAGGGTTAAACTCAGCTCCCTCTTCCCTCCCTGACAGAGCTTTTTAGCATCAAACCCAGCAGGGCCGTCTCTGTGCTTTAAGTGGATACCTGTACTCGCCGTAGGCCTTCTCCTCTGCTTTGTCCCCCTTTTGCATCTCTTTAAATTATATGTGTTTTTAAATTAGATTATGAAGTATTAGCTCGTCTGGTGCAGGGCTCTGCAAAGAAGGAGGACTTAGTCATTTCAGAAATGGATTCTATTAAGACAGGTGGTGGGGAGGCAGCTATGTTCTGAGTACTCCCTGTAATGAGGGCAAGGCGTAGCTTGAGTGAGTACACACCTTTGTCATCCGTAATATCCTGATTAGAAATTCTGCCCAATCGTGTTTTCTGATAATAAAATTGCATGAGATCAGAGACTTAAGTGAATTATAGGAAACATGGTTGGACCACGGTTTCTGTGTAAAGGTGGGCATGGGGTTAGTGGAAAACGTGATGAAGGTAATATGAAAATGCCAGAGAAAAATCTAGTTCAAAGTTAATTTGGTTACAGCTGCATTTTTCTCTCAGCTAATTTTGTCCTTGTTCTTTTGCAGGTCCAGCAGTGCCCTTATTGTAACTACAGCAGTAAAGATGCCAACCTGATGCAGCTCCATGTGATGTCCCAGCATTCCATGCAGCCTGTGATCCGATGTCCGCTGTGCCAGGACGTCCTGAGTAACAAGATCCATCTACAGCTACATTTGACCCACCTCCACAGCGTGGCACCCGACTGTGTGGAGAAGCTTATAATGACGGTACATAGAATTTGACATATTTACTATTAACAATAATCAACAAAGTCATTAATTATAATTTTATATTTGTTTAGGTTCTGGGACCTGACAAAGCAACACCAAACAATGCAATGCATCATCAAACTGGACAAGACAAAAGCTCATCTGTAATGGAGACCTCTACCTCTGTTTCTGAAGGGACTGGAAAGGCTCAAGGTAAATACAACTGTTAATGTAATTGTTAATATTGTTTAATGTTCATTAAGTAACAGTTTTGTGTTTTTTGTTTTCCTTTTAGGAAACAACTTGAAGGAAGAACCATCTGCACAGGACAAAAATGAAATGGAAGTGCAATGTGAAGAACTTAAGCCTCCAAAGGAAGCCTCCGAGGCCCCAGACTGGAGCAAAGGCAGTAATGTGGGACACGAGAAGTCCTCCGACGTCTTACAGGACCATCTAACCGAGCTCCAGAGGCTTCAGCAGCAGCAACAGCAGCTGTCAGTGTCTGATCGACATGTCTACAAGTACCGATGTAACCACTGCAGTCTGGCCTTCAAGACCATGCAGAAACTTCAGATACATTCCCAATATCACGCCATCCGAGCAGCCACCATGTGCAGCCTGTGCCAGCGCAGCTTTAGGACATTCCTGGCCCTCCGGAAGCATTTAGAGAATGGCCATCCTGAACTGAGTGAAGCTGAGGTGCAGCAGCTGGTTGGAAACTTGCCAATAAATGGAGACATCACTGAGAGTGAGGTCAGAGCTTTAGAGGAAGCCCAGGCCTTTGAGCACGACTTAGACAAAGATGATGAACTAGACCAAGAAGAAAAGCCCAGTCCCACCGGCAGTGACAGCGGCTCACTGCTGGACGACATGGGAGCAGAACCAAAACGAACCCTGCCATTTAGAAAAGGGCCCAACTTCACTATGGAGAAGTTCTTAGACCCATCTCGGCCTTATAAATGCACTGTATGCAAAGAGTCCTTCACCCAAAAGAACATTCTGCTGGTTCACTATAATTCAGTGTCTCATTTGCATAAACTAAAGAAAGTACTTCAAGAAGCTTCAAGCCCTGTTCCCCAAGAGACCAGCAGCAGCATTGATAACAAACCATTTAAATGCAATATCTGCAATGTTGCTTATAGCCAAAGTTCAACGCTTGAAATCCACATGAGGTCAGTTCTTCACCAGACCAAAGCCAGAACAGCTAAAAGTGAAGGAAGCAGCAGCAACAGCGGCTCTAGTGGTTCGGCCCCTGCAAAAAGCCCAGCTCCCAGCACACAGGGGAACAATAATAGCTCTGAAACCGCTAGGAGTGGCACACCTTCAGCTAACAAAGAGAACGCTGTGGAATCTAAAGAAGTGAACAACAGCAACACAAAACAGGCCACGACCTCTGATCATGTCTCAGCCCAAAGCAGCAGCCACCAGTCTGCCCAGGCCTCCACCCAGCTCCAGCTCCAACTTCAGCACGAGCTTCAACAACAAGCTGCCTTCTTCCAGCCACAGTTCCTCAATCCGGCGTTCTTCCCCCATTTCCCAATGACTCCAGAGGCACTACTGCAATTCCAGCAGCCCCAGTTTCTGTTCCCATTCTACATCCCAGGAGCAGAGTTTAACCTCAGTCCAGAGCTAGCGCTGCACTCGGCGGCTGCGTTCGGGATGCCGGGTCTCACTGGATCATTTCTGGAGGATCTGAAACAACAAATGCAGCAGCAGCATCAGCTTCAGCAGGCCCAAGTTCAACAACAAGCCCAACAACAACAGCAGCAGCAGGCCTCCCAGTCCCAGAAAAGCCAACAGAACCTCAAACCCAAAACCGAGTCAAGCGCTATATCTGTAGCTGATGTTCAAATGTCACGAGAGGCCGAAGAGCAGCTCGAAAAGCAAGAGAATAAAGCAAAATTAGAAAACGGAGATGACAATAAAGAAAATAAAGATCATAAAAAGTCCAAGTTTTCAGAGCCACTCATTCCTCCACCACGTATAGTGTCGGGAGCAAGGGGCAACGCGGCCAAGGCACTGCTGGAGAACTTTGGATTTGAACTAGTAATTCAGTATAACGAAAACAGACAGAAGATTCAAAAGAAAAACAAAGAAGGGACAGAACAAGTAGAAATAAACACAGACAAGCTCGAGTGTGGCATGTGTGGCAAGCTCTTTTCCAACATGCTCATTCTGAAAAGCCACCAGGAGCACGTTCACAGCCAGTTCTTCCCCTACGGCAAACTGGAAAAGTTTGCCCAGCAGTACAGAGAGGCCTACGACAAGCTATACCCCATAAACCCCGCTTCTCCCGAGACTCCTCCGCCCCCTCCGCCGCCTCCTCCTCCGCCGCCAGCCCCCGCCCCGGTGACCACCCCTCAGCCCCCCTCTACATCTATGCCCAAGCCCCAAACTCCGGCACCTCCGCCCGCCGCTACCCCACACCAGAGCACACATCAGCCTGCTCACCAGACAGCTCCACCCCAGCCTCCTCCACCCCCTCCCCCTCCAGCCGCCCCTCCCGCGCCTCCCCAAGTGCAGCTGCCTGTCCCGCTAGACTTGCCTCTCTTCCCCCCTCTCATGATGCAGTCAGTGCAGCACCCAGGTCTGCCGCCACAACTGGCTCTCCAGCTGCCCGGTATGGACTCTCTTTCTACCGATTTGACTCAGCTTTGCCAGCAACAATTGGCTCTCGATCCAAATTTCCTGCGCCAGTCCCAGTTTAAGAGGCCGCGCACGCGTATCACAGACGACCAGCTGAAAATTCTCAGAGCCAACTTTGATATTAATAATTCTCCAAATGAGGAGCAAATCCAGGAGATGTCTGAAAAATCTGGCCTGCCACAAAAAGTTATCAAGCACTGGTTCCGCAACACCTTATTCAAAGAAAGGCAGCGTAGTAAAGACTCGCCTTATAATTTCAATATTCCTCCTATCACCACACTGGAAGACATTCGTTTGGAGCCGCAAGTTAGTGCTCTCGATTATAGAACTGACCCGACTATTAACAAGAGATCGTCCAGAACAAGATTCACTGATTACCAACTGAGAGTGCTCCAAGATTTCTTTGACACAAATGCATATCCAAAAGATGACGAGATAGAGCAGCTCTCCACTGTCCTAAACCTACCAACCAGAGTCATTGTAGTTTGGTTCCAGAACGCTCGTCAGAAAGCCCGCAAGAGCTACGAAAACCAGGCCGACGCAAAAGACAGCGAGAAGAAAGAGCTAACGAATGAACGCTACATCAGAACTAGCAACATGCAGTATCAGTGTAAAAAATGTAATATCGTGTTCCCAAGAATATTTGATCTCATTACTCACCAGAAAAAGCAGTGCTACAAAGACGAGGATGAAGATACAAATGAGGATTCTCACTGTGACGATTATAATGACTCTTATGACCTTAGTCTGCCCAGCAAAATATATTCAGAGTCATCCAGGCACCACCATGGGACGGCTACCAGCTCCGGTTCAAGCTCGCCCACACTGGCCTCCCCTCATACAAGTGTGGGCAAAATTTCACCCAAGCCAGAGCCGCTCGGCCCTGAAATCGAACCCAAACAAACTGACAACGCCCCGTCACCTGTGATCAAGTCGCTCCCGGAACCAAGACCGTCAAAGGCCTGCACCCCTCAACCTCCCCCGCAAAAAACCACCCAGCCTCCCATGTCGAGACCGCACTCCCAACCCCAAGCAGCTTCTGTAGCCTCCAGTCCTCTCTCCATGGCTCTCTCCACGCTGACCAACAGCCTGCCGCACCAAATGTTGCAGTATCAATGTGAGCAATGCAAGATCGCTTTCCCAACTGTGGAGTTATGGCAAGAACACCAGCACATGCATTTCCTGGCTGCCCAGAACCAATTCCTTCATTCTCAGTTTCTCGAAAGACCAATTGATATGCCATATATGATATTTGACCCAAACAACCCGCTCATGGCCAGCCACCTGCTCTCTGGAGGTCTAACCCAAATCCCCTCACAGAGTAGCGCTAGCCTAGCATCGGCCGGGGGCATGAAAAGAAAAATGGACGACAAGGACGAGTCTGCAAATGATAAAGATGGTGGAAACAGCAGTGAGGAACAACACCGAGATAAGCGACTGCGGACCACTATAACGCCGGAACAACTGGAGATACTTTATGATAAATACTTACTCGACTCCAACCCAACACGGAAAATGCTGGACCATATCGCACGAGAGGTTGGCTTGAAAAAGAGGGTGGTGCAAGTGTGGTTCCAAAATACCCGAGCCAGAGAAAGAAAGGGGCAGTTCAGAGCCATCGGACCCTCCCAGTCACACAAGAAATGCCCCTTCTGTAGAGCCCTCTTCAAGGCTAAATCTGCTTTAGACAGCCACATAAGGTCCAGACATTGGCATGAGGCTAAACAAGCAGGCTTTAGTTTGCCTCCCAGCCCAATGATGAATCAAGACAATGACAGAGGGGAAAGTCCAAATAAGTATTCTTTTTTCGACTGCCCACCTCTGCCAATTAAGAGTGAGCAAAATGACTATGGGATGCCTGCTGCTTCCTCTACCCCCATGAAACCAACTGAAGCCCAGGTAAAAAACTTCTTAAGCCCTTCATCCTTAAAAGCTGAAAACTGTGATGAAACTGAAGGGCCTAATATGAATTCAGCAGAGACTTCGTCATATGACCTGAAAATGGACTTTGATGAGACCTCGTCGATAAACACAGCCATTAGTGACGCTACAACAGGTGACGAAGCCAACAACAACGAGATAGAGAGCCTCACTGCAAATGGTGGCGATAAGCTCAGTGATAATAAAAACAATCTCCTCACAAACTCTGATTGTTTAAACGACAGATTCCAGTTCAGCATGGTCAGCCCCGCCCTAAGCTTTTCTGGAAAAGACTGTGACTCGTACTTCAGCTCCAGAGATGACGACATGGAGGAAAACAATGACCAAAGTGAGTCATCTAGCCTCGCTGATCCAAGTTCACCAAGTCCGTTTGGTGCGTCTAACCCTTTTAAGTCTGGCAAAGGGAACAATGGCGGAGACAGACCAGGACATAAACGCTTCAGGACTCAGATGAGCAACCTGCAGCTCAAAGTCCTCAAAGCGTGTTTCAGTGACTACCGCACCCCCACAATGCAGGAGTGTGAGATGCTGGGCAACGAGATAGGACTCCCCAAACGCGTAGTGCAGGTGTGGTTCCAAAATGCCCGCGCTAAAGAAAAGAAATTCAAGATAAACATCGGAAAGCCGTTCATGATAAGTCAAGGCTCCCCCGAAGGCCCCAGACCAGAGTGTACTTTGTGTGGTGTGAAGTACACTGCTCGCATGTCAGTGCGAGACCACATATTCTCTAAGCAGCACATCGCCAAAGTGCAGGAAACCCTGGGCAACCAGGTAGATAGAGAAAAGGACTACCTAGCACCAACCACTGTCCGTCAGCTCATGGCCCAGCAAGAACTGGACAGACTGAAGAAAGCCGGAGAGGGTCTGATGCCCGGGCAGCAGCAGACTGCAGTGGACGAAAACAATGCACTTCACGGCCTCAGCCTGCCCTCGGGCTACCCTGGGATATCAGGGCTCCCACCAGTGCTGCTCCCGGGGGTCAACGGGCCATCCTCACTCCCCGTGTTCCCTCCAAACACACCTGGTGAGTTAGTATGACAAAACGTCAAAGTACATTGATAGATGCTTTATGAACTGAGCTTTACCATGCACTATTTATTTTTGTTTTACTACTGTTTACTCTAAATCACAAGAGGGTTTTTAAAAACTCTTATTTTTAAAGCTATTTTAAATTTAGTGCATGCTGTCATCCTCAGAGTTGTATAGTCAGCTGGTCCAGAGATTTTTACATACAAATGTATTTGATGGCTTTCATTTGTTGTGTTATTTTTCCCTATATTGTAGGTTTGGTATATTTAAAGCTAATATATTGAAAGATAAAATTGTTGTAAAGCGCATGTAACAGTTTTGATCCATAACAAAATCTAAATCAGACTTTTACCAATATTCAGCCAGTAACTAATGATTTATCTTAATCTTTATCTTCATGAATCATGTCCTTAGTGATTTGGAATTGAATATCTAAATATTGAATATCTCCATATCTATGCCACTGTATTCCAGCTTTAGCGTCTCCCGGTGCTGGCATGCTTGGGTTCCCTACACCAGCCACCCCCTCTCCTGCCATGTCTCTGAGCACTACCCCAACCAAGACTCTTCTGCAGACTCCTCCTCCTCCACCTCCTCCTCCTCCTGTTCCCTCCACACCTTTGACAGTCAATCACACAGAGCAGCAAGGCAAGGACGCAGAGAGAGACAGCAACAAGAAGCCAGGAGACAAGACTGCGCAGACCAAGGCGAAGGACAGAGAGACGGAGAGCAGCCCGCGCCCCAACACCCCCAGCACCAACAAGAAGAGAGAGAAGGCCGCTCACCCCGCAGGGAAACCAGGAAGTGAGGTGGACGCCACTCAGCTGCAGGCCCTTCAGAACGCCATGGCTGCAGGTGACCCCAGCGCCTTCCTGGGGGGGCAGTTCCTGCCATACTTCCTCCCTGGATTTCCCAACTGCTTCACTCCTCAGCTGCCCAGAGGGGTCCAAGCCGGGGGATACTTCCCCCCCCTCTGTGGAATGGAGAGCTTGTTCCCCTATGGCCCGGCGGCTGTCCCACAGGCAGCCATGTCTGCAGGCTTGTCCCAGACCGCCCTCCTGCAGCAGTACCAGCAGTACCAGCAGTCCCTCCAGGACTCACTGCAGAAGCAGCAGAAGCAGTTGGAGCAGAAACAGCAGAAACAGCAGAGCACCACCAACTCCAACTTCAAACCAAAAGAAGTGTCAGAGGTGAAGGACGAACCCAACAAAGGCTCTTCAACAGAAAGCACAAAAGAAGAACCGAAAACCGAAACCAAAAGTCCCATGGATTTAGCAGATACTTTTATCGTCCCGTCCGTCAAGCATGAGTTTATATGCAGAAAGTGCCAGATGATTTTTGCTGACGAAGATTCTGTGGTGCGTCATCAGAAGTCCTTCTGTTACTTCGGACATCCTTTTACCGACCCGCAAGAGACAGTGCTTCGCAAAGCAGTCAGCAACTACACGTGCGCTGCCTGCAACGTTGTTCTTAATGGAAAAGAAGCACTTGGCCAACATCTTCAGTCGAGCTTGCACAAAGAGAAAACAATCAAACAAGCAATGAGAAATGCCAAAGAGCATACTAGATTATTACCTCACACTGTCTGCTCCCCTACTCCTAACACCACATCTACCTCGCAGTCTGCAGCTTCTTCTAATAACACCTTTCCTCATCTCTCTCGCTTGTCCATGAAGTCCTGGCCAAATGTCCTGTTCCAGGCCACCACAGCCCGGAAAGCTGCTTCCTCCTCCTCCCCGTCTGCCTCTCCTCCCCCTCCCCTGTCCTCACCTTCAACGGTTACCTCAACTTCCTGCAGCACCTCAGGGGTTCCAACCTCACTACCCACCGAGAGTTGTTCAGATGAGTCTGACAATGAGCTAAGCCACAAGCTGGAAGACTTAGATAACGCGTTGGAAGTCAAGGCAAAGCAGGCCTCTGGTCTGGACGCCAGCTTCAGTAGTATAAGAATGGATATGTTCAGTGTGTAGGAGTGACAAAAGGATCCCTTGCTTAAAGAAAAAATAAGACTTTTTAAACTGCAGTTCCAAAGTTTCTCTTAACCCAAAAAATTACAGTACCAAATGATTGACTCAGGATTGTTTTTCCCATATTGATATGCTGGCAAGATATTGATTGATTTTTGTTATGGACAGAACTGTTGCAGATGCTTGACTGAGCTTATATTGTATACAAAACATGGAGTAGGAAAAAATCCCACAAGTCCCTCGAGGGCTTGTTTCAAGCCAAAAACTCTCACGATAGCAAATTGCACCTCAGCTGGATTGTTTTCCAAATGCTAGCATGTACTGTATGGGATGACGATCCAGAACCCTCAAAGAGAATCTCTCTTAGTTTAGATAGGTGTAATTCAGTAGCTTTAAATTCTCAGGTCAGAACATAACATTTCTCATTTGTTAAAGCAGCAAAAGCCTGGGTACACTTGGCTTATAACCAAAACATGTCAAGCTTTATCGGACGCATTTCCTTGATGTGTATAGAGTACCAAGAGACAATATTACTGTTACAATGGACAATGTGCATATCCTTTTAGTTTTGCCCTACAAAGACAGTATGGTTTTGCCACTGAGGGAATTTGAATGGTGAACTTTATGTGTATGATGCCCCTGTGTTTGCCAGTTTGTATTCCAACAAGCTGTATCCTTAATTTCTTGTAGTATATACTAATCTGTGCCAACTCTTACCTTCTCACCTTACCTCTGCTCACGCCCTTTTCTCAAGAGGTAATAACTCTAGTTTTGATAGACTCTTGAATTATGTGAATATAACATTTTTCATTTGTGAATTGCTGTACTGTTACGGTACCTGCTTGTGTCTGGACTATAGTGCACTTATTTTGTTTGATTTGTCTTTTTATTATGAGTAGGCCATTTGTTAATTTAATAGAGTTTTGTTTATATGTCTGTATGTATGTTTGTCTTTAATTATTATTTGTGTCTATTGCAGCAGCATATTGGTCCACATTTGTTACAAGATTGATGCCTAACAATCTAGAAACCTATTTAATAATTGGTGCATCCAAGGAAGCAGTACTGTATACTTGAAACTGTTAAGGTACAAGTTGGTCACGATGTTAAAATATGATCATGCTTTACATTTACAAATATGCTGCTTCAAAAGGAGGACAACAGCATTTGTGTTGTATATTCAGACATGTTCATGATGTAGTCCAAACAGTGTTACATCCACACGCTGCCATTAGGTTGACGTCCTCCCACCAATTCTCTGGGCACTTGATCTACACTTTTAGTGATTTCAGCATTGCTAAGTATTACCTTTTTTGCTTGCCATAAATTCTCTATATTTGTGTCAGACAAGATCCTGATCCATTCATCGCTTTGCTTTGCTCTTTTCCGTTTCTTTTCTTTCTTTTATTTTACTGTGGAACTAAGAATGTGAAAGCTGTCAAAGGGTGTTCTGTTTTTTACGAATCACTTTCTAGTTTAGTAATTGAAACCAATGTGATTCATTCCAAAGTAACAGAAGGCTATTTGTATGAAAGAAAAGGCTTGTGAACAAAGAACGCTAAGCTGTTGTACATATTTGTAGTTGGCTGTGCATGGTACAAATTTATTAATATGAAGAAATGCAAAAATGTATTGCTTTTGGTATTTCCTATTCTGAGATGAGCAAGTAGCATGTAATGCAACTGTCTGACAGGTTAAATCAAATCATGCTTCGTTATTGTTTCAAACAATGACATCAAATATCATTTCCGTATGTTTTATTATTGTATTTTTTATTTTGACGCAAAATGCCAGTTTTATTTTTCTGTGTGAGCTTTCTAAATGTCATTATTTGGATTTTGAGTATTTTAACACTTTCTTTAATCCTGAAGACACTTTTTGATTGTGTTTCATAAGAGACATCCTGGCCTCCCAAGGTGCAATTCTGCCATTGTACAAACATGACTGTCCTGATCCCAAAGGCTTTCTCTACTCTGGCGTTTTGCCTTTCCCACTTTGTGGCTCAGCATTCAAAGACTGAACTGTCAGCTAGCATCATGTGCTAAGATGCTAGTGTCCGACAGTACGCTTTCCACACCAAGGACTGGTAAAAGCTAACAAACCAACAAAGAGGATGGTCCAACAATATACTGTACATAGATATTGCAACTGCACAGCAGCCAAAAAGAAAAAAAAAACTTTTTGAAAAAAAAATGGATGGATTGTGTCATGTTTTATGGGGACAGCCTTCAAAAGGTTGAAAGTGGAATTGTTCTTCTGGATGTCAAAGGGATTTTCATGGCGCAATCATATCCTCCACAATATGTACTCTTCAACATCTGGGTTACATAGGAAATGCACCCTGAGGTTTTAATAAGAAGAAGCCCCTATGGCTAAAACTTTAAATAAACTAAACCAAAAATGTTATTGATGTTTTATATATAGAGAGTAGTTGCATTAGTTTTTGTTACTGTACTGTTTGAGGTCTCAACTGTACCGTACCACGGTAATAACATGGTTTTGAAACCTTTTTTTATTTTGTCACAGACCTGTTGTCATAGTTGAAATGACGTTTATTGTAGATGGTATTTGAACAACTTCTGGAAATAGTTCATCAAGTATGTTTGTTGCTCATTGTTGTGATACATTAAAAACTGTATCTGCAAACGAGCTCGATCTCATCCATCTTTATTTGTGTTTGATGCAAACGTATAATATGGAATGAAAGATCACTTCAGATAATGTAAAGATGAGATGATTTGATTACACAACACTTTAATAACTACATTTTGTGATTAGCAAAAGTTGGAAACCTGTCACTTTTGATAAACACCAGAGTTTTCAAGCCTTGTTATTGGTGTTTTACGATGAGATTATGTCAAAACAACGACAAAACTAAAGATAAATTCAGTAAAAAATCCAACCATGTTTAACCACGTCATGTTAAATTATTCTGAAGCTTTACAACAAATCACAATTTACATTTCTGATAATTATTCATGTTGATCAGAACACACATTTTCTCTGATCTGTTTTCCAATATTCATACTCAGAGTTGATTAGGTTCAGCCCTAAAGCTATTTACAATAATCTGACTCTAAGCAGATGTATGGGATTATATATGGATGTTTATCAGATCAGGTGCGCCCTTGTTTTTCTTTATTATCTCTGCCAACACATCACATCACAGGGCACATGAAAGCGGCTTGTGACAATATATTACTATTGAATTAAAAAGGCCAAAAGAACAGAGGACAGCCGAGCAGGGTGACCTTTCAGAGCCAAGGTCAACATATGCTGTCACATTAAAATGGCTGCTCCAGATCGGCACATGGCCACAATAGATCACGCCGCCTCCTCCCGTGTCAGGGTCAGGGAGCGGGACACGTTCACAAGTCATTACACCTCCTAATGCAATCTACAAGGGCAGCAGAAAGCAAGGAGACGCTTTTCACTCAAACCTGCTCTGGATAGTGTGAGGTTATTAACGTTTTTTTAGTCGTGTGATGGGAAAATCTCATATGGAGGGATTATTTTAGCAGTTTAGTTGCATTAACCTGACGATATAACGAGATATTCGGCTTCCAATTATATATAAACTATGCTAAAAATAATTAACTATGGATTTTTAGACCTGTCAGCAGTAGTAAGTGTTGTGACGTGTATTAGCTAATGTTTTACAGCACAGTTACTTTCCTAAAACCAAAGGTACACATACAGTAATGGTACTTGAATATTTAGTATTTCAAACCTCTATTTTTAAAATCTTTAGGCAAGGCAAGTTTATTTGTACAGCACAATTCAGACACAGTGTAATTCAAAGTGCTTTACAGAAGAAAATTACACAAATCCAAGTAAATAATCACAAATAATCATCATAAAATTTATATTAAAACAGAAGAGTGCAGAATAAAAACCTTTCAGTCGTAAGCACAGATAAACAGAACCGTTTGAGCCTGGGTTTAAACATTGTCAAAGTCGGGGCCTGTCTCACATCTTCAGGAGGATTGGTCCAGGTTTTAGCTCTTTAATTAGTGATAAATGAACGCAACAAACATAAAGCTGTTCTAAACATGTTGCGTTTCTACACTGCAGCCAAATGTCTCAGTGTTCAAAGTATTCAAAGTATTCAGAGTGCAGTATTTGTTCTATGTGATGGAATATCTTACAGAATTCTTAAGAGCTAAACCGCTGATATTTAGCATCTGCAATCTCTAATAAAAGCTGGACACACTTCAGCTACTTTCTTCACTCTGTTTTAAGAAGATTCCCTGTTGTCATTCCCTTATTTTCAGGTTTGCCCCAGTGGAATTCAAGGATGGGTCAAGTGCACATGGGGCATTTTATTACAGCGACAATAAGGTATTTGTATTCGGGGATGTGGGGGGGGACAAAAGAGCCAGTTTTTCCTGTTGATTACGTCGTATTTTGCCATGAAATATAAAGGTAAATGCTCAAACGTTGACCCTGATCATTTCTACCAGGGATTAGACCCAAGGATTCACTATAAAAATCGGAATTCTTATGATATTCACTTTAGCTAAACCCATCTGTATTACATATTATTGGCCTATAGAATGTTGTGCGTCATCTGAAACACGCAGATGTAACAATCATGGACGTTCAACATAAATTAAAAGTTTGTCCATTTCAATCCGTGAACACGACACATTATTCAACACAAACAGTTTAAGATCTCGCCTGTTGTCCCCTGTCCTTGACGTATTGCGAGGAGTTCTCAGGGAGCCAGTGTTCTGCTGATGTCCCTTTTCCTGTTCCTTTCCTCGCCCTTAAAGTGGCGGCGGTGGGCGACAGATCTCTCCCCGCTGCCATATTACAGGATTGAATTGCGTTTGACCTTTGCCGAGAACAATGGCTTTGAAGGCCTTTCATTTCTCCGGCCTTCTCAAAACGCCTATACAAGAAGCACCTCCTCCTTCTCACACGCCGCTGCGGTCTTGGCTCACAAACAAGATCTGTGCTCATTCTGGTGCGGATCTGTTCAAGTCGACCAAAATAAACAGTCATTTTAGTTGCGACTATATTGAGAATTTACCACAGCGCTGTCCTAGAATAAAACTGCTGGAGAGGACAGTTCATTGCAGTTCACAAAGAGCTTTGGTTGCAGCAGAAAGCGGTCTTGCCCTCAATGCACGATAAAAGGTTTACGGTAAATTCTAATTCTGGCGTTTTCTTCAACCCATACATCACTCACTACCATTAGGTTCCAGTGAGCGCCCTCCCAGCCCCGACACCCCCCGATGATACAGTACAGAGGCTGCAGATCTGGCCTCTGAATAGCCTGCAGCCAATGGATTTTCTCTGGATAATACAATGTTTGGGACAGAAAGGCAGGGATTAGTCCAGACGGATACATCCCGCACCCCCCACATGCCCAATCTAATTAGACTGGAATCAGTTTAAGATGAAAGCAAGCCCCGGCATCACCGCACTAAATACTGGAATTAGTATTCGCCGCATGGGAATTCAATGATGGAGACTGAAAATCCAATCACATTCACTCCCAGTTTAGCCCCTCGTGCATCGGGCCCTCGCGCATCAGCCCGGACAATCACCAAAACCAAAGAACAACAACAATCATTTGTCTGTCAATAGTTATCGAGCGTCTGCATCACATCTGAGGCACTTACATATCGGCGTAACTATGTTGTCATCATTTAACAGGGATAAACACCTTATAATCAAATATTTAGCCTCTTTCTGGTGCCTTCTGACTCCGCTCTGGCCCCTAATGGATGGACGACCGCGCCATGAATGGGAAATGTGAATTAGCGACAATAATAAAACACATGGGCACATCTGCTTATTTACAGTAAGTTCATAGGTCTGTGAGTAATAGCAATTCCAGTCAATGTTTGTGTCACTCTTTTATTTAGCGAGACAAGCTAGCGTGCAGGTGGGCTAACGTAGAGCCATGTTAAACCCCGTAAACCTATTGTCTGGAGAAGCATCGCCAGTCTGCACCATCAGCCCTGCCAAACGCAAACCGATCACACGCAACGTACGTTCAAAATAAAAGTGGGTAAAGTGTCTTTTCCCAATGACGCAACAACATTACGCGCTAGACTAGAACTACTACTGCCCCGCCACAGCACCTGCGATTCCCAGTGACCTCCCATCGAAGCGCTAACCAGGCCAAAACTCTGGTTAGCTTCCAAAATCAGACAAAATTTGGCGTTTTCAAATGGTAAATGTTTTTCTACAGCAGTTTTCCACCTTCAAGACGCAAAGGAACCACTTATTCACACGCATATTCGTATACGTGGTGTACGCAGACACTGGGAGCGAGGTGTTTTGCCCAAGGACGCAACACAAAATGCATGTTGAAAGTGGGAATCGAACCACAAAGCTTCAGATCAATGGACAAACATGCTACAAACTGAGCTACTGTCTCGAGAGCGTACATACAATAACACTGCCAAATGAACTTCGACTTCAGCTCTGTAGTTCAAGGGTAAATTCTCGATCTTTGCAAACTTATTCTTAACATTCCGCTGAAATTACACTTCTGTATACGTATTTGTTGATGTAAATTTGTCCTTATTAGTATGATGATCTCCCTACCTAAGTTTATACAGTCAGGAAAACTATTTTAAAACTGCTAAAATGCAAGCCATATTTCATTTGCGTCTGCTCCGTGATTAACGGCCCACACCAGAAATAACTGCAGCACCTGGACCACATCTACAACACTACGTCCTCCGCACCTGTGATCCAGAGCACGTCCACGCTATTGTCCACAAATACTAAACATGAACCTGCCGTTATTTATGAGAGGTCCCATTCCAGGCAGAGCTCCAGACGGGACCTGTTGTTTCCTGCTAACAGGTGTAAAGCAGCTTCTTCACTAACTTTGCAGACAGTCAAGATGAATACTTTGGTTTAAGGTGAGTAAATGGGAATATAAATGTGAGCAGGGTGGTTTTGCCCGGTTCAGTCTGCTGTATGTTCTTGTAAAGTTTCACGATTTAAATTATTGCATAAAAATGTTTGGGTTTAATTTATGAAGTATTGCAGAATGCGTTTTTATCCAGCGAAATCACAAATCACATCTTGCATTCAAACTGTTACAAAGTACTTTATATTTGAAGTTGAGCTATACTTTTTTACTTAAAGGAGGAGTATACTGCCTTGACTTCTTGCTGCTTTAAAAAAATGAACCAACATCACACCTGAATATGCGTTGCCAGAGTCGTACCTGCAGATAAAGGAGAAATAAAAGTGTGTCTCATTCTCAGTTTATGGACAGGCCTCATGTGAAAGATCAGAACCTCCAGAATTCACTCACTGAGCTCCAAAGGCTGCACTAGCACTGATTCATGATTAGCTGCAAGTGCTGGGGTGTTTAGGTATAGACCGGGAGTGTCAAACTTGCGGCCCAGGGACCAATTGCGGCCCGCAAGACGATATTTTGTGGCCCGCGGGACAATATAAAAGTGTAATATTAGTGTGGAATTACATAAACGTCACAAAAGATTCAACAAATAACGATGTATATCCATAAAATCCACAAGAATTGACGTATTTCCTCATGTATATTAAAAAAGGCGATGACGTTTGAGAAGATTTTAACAAAACTTTTATTGTGGAATACCTGATTCGGCCCAGACTCTGCCTCCTGCGGCCCTCAGACAATTTGAGTTTGAGACTCCTGATATAGACTATTCAGATCAGAGAGAGTCCTTTTAGTCCTTTTTTAAACCAAACGAGAGACTCTTTCTGCTTTCTGATTGGATAAATGTCAAACCACAAAAGAAAACATCAACAAAATCAGATGATGATGTTGAATATTTTTGTAATTAAGAATAAATCAGCATTACAAACTCACTAAAAGCAATCCTTTTGAACATCTGTACCTCGTGTATGAGGAGACAGATAAGTCTCATTTATGAAATCCGAACTGCAAATTCCACATATCTTATTAAGAAAATGTTTGGGCTGTATAAAAACTTGGAAAGCATAATGATTTATACTAATGTGCGCTAGACACTGGAGCCTCATCAAAACTCTTCAGCTGCAGTTTCTTCGGTGTGTCCAAGTGTTTTTTATTATACTGTAATATTTTATATGTCATAACATTGCTGACAGTGGAATAAGAAGCAGACTTTTCCCGTAGCATGGTTCAAATATAAAACACACATGACCAGATAGCCTATTTATCATTTTGTCCAAGTGTCAACAAAGACACCAAAACTATCTCCCCAAAAATCCAATCGAATCTTTCATTTGGATTGTTGTTGCTTTTAGTGTTTACTGCCGCGATAGCTCATTTCTGGGCCACAAAGAGAACAATTTGTAGTGAGGAACCGCGAGAGCCATCCGTACACCTGCCTTATTATTACATTGTGGATGAAGGATACAATCGCTACTGACATTTGCGCTACATACACAACCAGCGTCTAGCACGTGTTGTAAAGCGAGAGAGAGCGCGGCAGACCCAGGAGAGTACATAGGACAACCAACTGACACTGTGAAAAGAAGGAGAAGAAAGTATGACAAAATGAGCAAAGGATAGAAGTTATGGAGGAGGGAGGGGCCAACCTGAGGAGGAAAAAAATCAAACATGGCGCCCGCTGGGACTCCCCCCTCCAGATCATTTGTGCTGTTTCCCAATCTGTTGTGAGGAGCGTGCGTGTGTGAAGACGGAGAGTTGGGATTGCTTAAGACACTTGAAACACGGTGAGGTTTGAAGCCGTCCTGCGCCGACAAAAGCCTGATTTCCTGTTTTGCCGGTGACACAAAGGCAGCGCTGTGTAGTTTGCCGAACAGTTCAAGGCTTTTGTAGTCAGGGCTGTAAATAACTGAACACACGAGAGGTGAAGTTAGACTGCGGTCGGATGCCGAGAACTGCAGAAAAAGATGTTGTGGCAGGGTTTCATTGTTTCAGTGGGTGTATTTATACGGCTAGTAAAAAAAATCAACTAGAATATTCTGATAACCCAATAATTACATCTGTTTTTTGGCGTGCGTTTAAGAGAAATCTGATAACGCCTGGCAAAACGTGTCAGTGAATCAATGGGTTTTTAGAGTAACCGTTAACTGTAATTTGGAAGACAAAGTACATTTCATATAAATATTTAGCATTTTCTTTCATTTTGGTTTTGAAAGATTTTTTTTGCATAATTGTCCAAACCTGTAGAAGTGTGAAGAATTTAAAAGAAATCAGGTAATGTTCATTTTGTAACTATGTCAGATTGCATTGTCCCTGTCAAATAAATAAATAAATAAATAAATAAATAAATAAATAAATAAATAAATAAATAAATAAATAAATAAATAAATAAATAAATAAATAAATAAATAAATAAATAAATAAATAAATAAATAAATAAATAGCTCTGGAGTATAAGTCGCACCAGCCAAAAAATACATAATAATGAAGAAAAAAACATATATAAGTCGCACTGGACTATAAGTCGCATTTTTTGGGGGAAATTTATTTTACGAAATCCGAGACCAAGAACAGACATTTTATCTTTAAAGTAACAATAAAATGTGGAACAACAGGCTGAATATCAGTACATCACGCTAACGCTAACACATTTATATTTATTCAGCGACATGAAGCACAGACAGAACTGAACTCATGTCTGGTTTGTTAACGTAAGATATTAACAGTTAATCAGATAAATAAAGCAGAAAAAACAACAAGTTTAGTCTGGATCTCACTCCAAATCAATAAATCTACTGAATTCTTCATCCTCGGTGTCGCTTCTGAACAACTCCACCAACTCCAGAAGTAGATGAAGCGCTGCGTCCTCTTCCACGGGGCTGTCATCAGACTCAGTGAAATCCGATTTTCTTTTAGGGGCATTTTTGTTCAGTCTTTCTCAGATGTCTTTTAAATTACCGTAATGACGCTGGTACACAAACCTAGAGTGTCCTCGCGCAGTTCTCAGTGTGACAGTAACAAAGATGTGTGTTATATATTTTAATAATTTCACATATAAGTCGCATCTGAGTATAAGTCGCACCCCCGGACAAACTATGAAAAAAAGTGCGACTCCAGAAATCAGATCATGATGAGATGATGGCACGGTGCAGATATCACTCACGTCGCAGTTTAAAAGTAACTAAATAATTACACTTTTAATCGATTTGATAAAGTATGAGCACATACTTCATAATGTCATACTTTAATAAGAATGGTTCAGTCTTAAGCATCATCATCAGAAGCATCTCCACAAAAAAATGCTAATTATTTCAAGCTAAATATCGTTCTAGATTCATCCCTCTCCTATGGATCTTTTGGTTAAATAACTTAAGCTAACGTGGACCCCCAGTCACACAACGCGTACACCTACTACAGTTACTACTTGTAATACTTGTGTGGTTTGGTACCAGCTGTGTACTTCCTTTGGCTGAGTGTAACCCGTGGACAGGCAGTAACACAGATGTACACGTCGTCTCCGTAATATTACTTTACATTTTAGGGCCTCTGAGCTGAGCAGCCTTGGCCCGCGACTTTACAAGGCATGAAGACTTCTGGGAAACGAGAGAGTGGAAGATTTTTAGAGGGAATGTTTGACTATTTTTGCGAATGAAGCCTTAAACAGTTGGATCGTGTGCGGAGAACGGAGGTCGAGGGTTCTTTTGTTAACAAACGTGAACCTTAATTAGCCTTAGTAAAGCATCAACTAACACTTTAATCGTGGTGAACAAATAAATAGTCGTGTTCTGTGACATCGTGGAACATTGTGGACGTTTGGACGAATCGCGGTATTGATCTAAACGGACAAAATTGGGTTTCTGGGTTGTAAAAACTGAGAGTGACGCACATAAGAGAGCACATCGGGGCTGATTCCTGTCCGCGGTATGTGGTCGTTTGGCGAAATAAAGAGTTTGAATGATTTTAACTAGAGCATACATGTCCTGAGTTTTATATTTTCATCATATTTCGTCCGTAAACTGTTCCGCTTTGTTCGCCGCTACGATCCAAAACGGCGCATTATAGTTTCACGGCGCAATGTTAAACTTGATATATTGCGTTGTAGTCTATGTTCCGTTGTTATTTATCGTGTTATTTCTCCTCGTTTTTCAGAAATATCTTTGTTATGAGAGACGTGCGCTTGTGTTACTTCGCCTCATTACTTATTCCGCACTTGCTTTAGCCTCAACAAAGTCAATTCCAAAAGAGCCAAAAAGCATTCCCTTATAATTTACTGTATAGCGCTGATGAGGGGATGTGGAAGCGCATCACCATCAAATTGGCTCAGATGCTGCGAATTCTTACGGCGCTTTGTGTATCAACTCCGATTCCTGGCAGGGACATTTGTAACAAAAAGCTTTTTTAATGTTTAAATGAACATTTTAATGAGGCCGCGTGTTGCTTTTCCTTCGCCCCTGTCTTTAAGAGCCCTCTGAATCATTAAAACTTGCTCTTTCTTTGATTCCAAGGTCATTTGAAGAAATCAGGCAGTCTTAAGTGGCCCTCCGACCAAAAGTGCCCTATATGCCAACGACTGCAAATGAATGTAGCCTAATGCGTTTTAATTTGTATTCATCTTTAAAAACACAGACAGGCCATCTCGCTGTTATAATAGGCCGAGATGGCAGTTGGAGGCCCCGTAGTCATTAGTGCCTATGCAGCGCCGCTAAAACCAAGGCCCCTCTCATCTTGTTTTAACTTAAGCCCATTACCACAGAGATGCATTAGGCTGCTGTCCGTTGGCTGTTTGTTAGCATAGCATAAAACCCCGTCTGCGCGTGGATTCTCTCCGCTGTACGCTATGAGGACGCGTTACACCGACTCGAGAACAAAAAGTCCCCAGACCAGGGTGTAAGGAGGCGATGGGCTTTGTTTGTTTAATTGTGTGTTATGAGCGTGTTCTCTGTAATTATGTTGTCATCTGCTCCTGTCAGCTCTGTAAAAAAAAAAAAAAAAAAAAAGGCCACAGGGAGTTGAGTTGTTGGAATTTTTCAGATCTTTTGTAGATGACTTGGTGTTTTTGTTGTTCGGTTTTGTGACTCTTGCTGTCGAAAAGGTGCGGTGGAATGGCACAAGGTAGAGAATACTTTCATTCCAGTGATTACTACGACGCTACGCAAGTACGGTTCTCAAAATATTCGTATAAAAGTACAGGAATAACAGTTTAAAATTGGTCTTACTGTTACTATACAACGATTGACGGTACTTCAGCAACTAAAACATGTAAAAATCATACTTTTCTTGTGATATTGGCGCCTGCAACTAGACAAATATTCAAATAAATGTAAAAACAAAGATGTATTTCAGTTCGGTTAAAGTTCACGGGCAGGACCACACCTCTCACACCCGTCTTCCTGTCCCATTTCTATTTATACCTCCCCCTGCTCTTTTTCGCCCTCCCCTCTTTTCTACTTCTATTTCTTTCTATCTTTCCGGTATGTGGGGGACACAAAGTGAGAGAATCTATTGCCTTTTCAAAAGTTCAAAACCGACTTTTGAATATCACTTTGTTTGCTCTGATCCTCATTGGTGAAACTTTATATTAACTACACCTTAATAAACTTGGACAAATTGTTTATTATGAGTTTTATTATTTATTACTAATTTTATTATGATTTTTTCAGAAAAGGGTAAGGGTTTGGGTTTGAGCTGTTCTTTGGGGTTTGGTTCAGGAGGTAGGGTGAGGTTCAGAAATGAAGCTTAAGGTTCAGGAGTTAGTGTTCAGCAGTTAAGGTTAGGAGCTAAGGTTAGGTTCTGGAGATAGGTTCAGGGGTTAGGGTTAGATTCAGCAGTTAGGGTTAAGTTTAGGAGGTAGGGTTCAGGAGCAGGAGTTAGGACTAGGTTCAGGAGCAGGAGTTAGGTTCAGGAGTTAGGATTAGGATTAGGTTTAGGAGTTAGGGTGACGTTCAGCAGTATGGGTCAGGAGTCAGGAGTTAGGGATAGATTCAACGGTTAGGGTTAAGGTTCAAGGGTTAGGGTGAGGTTTAGGGGTTAGGGGTCAGGAGTTGGGTTCAGGGATTAGGGTGAGGTTCAGAAATGACTTTAAGGTTCAGGAGTTAGGTTCAGGGATTAGGGTTAGATTCACCAGTTAGGGTTAAGTTTAGGAGGTAGGGTTCAGGAGCAGGATTTAGGATTAGGGTCAGGAGTTAGTGTGACGTTCAGGAGTTAGGGTCAGGGTCAGGAGTTAGGGATAGATTCAACGGTTAGGGTTAGGTTCAGGACTTAGTGTTAGGTTCAGGGGTTAGGATTAGGGTCAGGAGTTGGGTTCAGGAGTTAGGGTGAGGTTTATGAGTTAGGGTTAGGAGAATTTGTTAAGTAGTTACCAACCCTGAATCACTCTTAACAAACCATTTGTTAACTAAGAATGAAATCTTAGTTCTTCACGATACTCTGAAGTTGCATTCCTTTCTAGTGAATTACCATGGAACAATTTGGACCATTTCTAGGTTAGCAGTGTAGCTAATTAGCAGCATTATTTGCTCCGCCCCATTCCCAAGTTTTTTCCCCTTGAACAGTAAATAAAATCCATAACGACATTACTCGAGTAAACCTTGCACAGGCCTACTACAGTGATGATACAGCAAATACCAGGATGTCCTATTAAACACACCACTCCTCCTCCCCTCCTCCTCTTCTCTCGCTCCATCTTTCCTTTTTAAAATCACCTTTTCCATTTCCTCGCAGCTCTCGTGCTCCCTCCTTTATCTCGCTGTAGTGTGTGTCTGCTCTGAGTGAGGGGAGGCCTGTGAAAAACTGAACATCTCCTGAAATTGCTTTTCTGTGGACAAACTGATGGATCACTGCATGTTCTCTGACGGGGAAGAGCGGGAGAGCGGGAGGGGGATTGTTTATGCCACTACTACAAATACATGTACAAATACACACTCCAGTACACACGCATGCAGTAGTGAGAGTACTCTGCCTTTGTCTATGCCGGAGCCCCATGAATTTTTATGTGCCGTAGATTGCTGTTTATGGGAGAATACACTTTTAAGCTGCGCGAGATGTAATCTAGATTGTGGCATTCCCAACAATGAATTATAGTTTGGAGTAAAAGGATGCGGAGGGCTTCCTCTCACACATCTGCGAACACTGACGCAACCGCAGACACTACACGGGATACACGGGCTGCAGTACTGGCGCTACGTTCATTCATGCACAGTTATAAGTCGAGCTAAATGTGCAGTGTATTTATCTGTGCATGCATTTTTAGCTATTTTTCCTGGTCCATATGAATAAAAATAATACTTAGATCTTACTTACTTACTTACTCAGATATTTTTGGGTATGAATATTGTGTGAAAATGTATCTTATATATAGGTCAGAGCCTATTCTCCCTGGTATTTAATACTAGCGAGACAGGAAATATTGGTGTTTTATTGATTTTTCCTATCGTATCTGCATATTTCTTGACTTTTATGTGAAGCTCTTTGGTTAGCGGTCGTTGTTTTTAAATGCGCTATAGAAATAAACTTGAATTGAATCAGTTAAGTGGCTTTTTTGTGAACAAATTTTAAAAATATCTCTGTATCTGTGTCACGTAATGTTTTGACCGGTACAAAACACAACTGCAAATCTACCTCATTACCTTGTTTGTGAAATAGCTGTTGCATACGACACGTTTTGGACTTTGTTAGCACTAGCCCCTTGTTTAGCAGTAGGCCAAAAGCAGGGCCGGCTCTAGCTTTCACGGGGCCCTAAGCAGGATATGTGTCCGGGCCCCTGGCAGTGGATGTACCTGGGCTCAGCTACGTATCGGTGATTCACGTTTGACGACATTATGACCCCGCTCTCGTCACCTTGTCCAATTGTATTTCTATTTATATGACCAAAAGACTGAAACGTTTGAGTCTAACTTGTTAAAAAGCCATTCAAACGTACCTCAGCGCAGTGCGGGGGTGTAAAAAAACAAAACAAATGTAGTCTTTAGCGGGATATTTAAGCTGCCGCAAACACCCAAGCAGTATTTCTAGTATAACTTTACATTATACATTATATTATATTATTTTCAATATAAATGTATGCACTTCTGGGGGTCCCCTGGTGGCATTGGGGCCCTAAGAAGCTGCTTAATCCGCTTATAAACTGAACCGGCCCTGGACAAAAGTAACAGTTATGGGCCCAGGAAGTAAAATTATACACAATTGTCAACTAAGGAAAACTGAATAAGATTTTTAGCTAAATCTTTATGTTAAGTATGTTATGTTGTTTTACTGGTTACTATCATTAATAATACGCACAGATAAAAATACAAGCTTGTGCTCATTGTGTTTATTTGATCACATTACATAAAAACTGCCTTTAAAATGTATGTGTTAATATTTGGACTGATTCAGCTCGTGTCAAAGTGCGTTCTCTGTTCTCTGTTCTCTGTTCTCTGTGTCGACTCTGGTGTCATAGCGTGCGATGGCGTGAATGTGTTCCCTCCTTATGCAGTGCGCTGTGTGTATGACTGAATGTGATTATGGAGACTTGGCATCTCAAGGACACTGCTGCTGTCTCTTTGTTCCACGGAGCAGGTGCGTTTTAAAATCTGTCCTCACTTCGTCCTCACATACATGAAACTTGTACTGTCTTTTCTATGTGTGCGGGTTATTCAAGCCAAATGCAGATCCTGAGCGGTTTTTAAAGGCGTAAGTTGATTTCCTTCTATATTTTTAAGTTTTTATTGAAAATCTAGCAGCTAAAGTTGTGGAATTTCAGATTGATTATTAGTCTTTAGTATTAATTTTAAAGGTACTTTTCCTTATGCCCACTTACTTTTATGTATACTATGTTCTGAGACTATGTTGTCAAAAATAATGTTGTTAAAAAAAATAAATAAATAAAATAAAAAATAAATAAATAAATAAATAAATAAAAATAAATAAATAAATAAATAAAAAAAAAAAAATAATAATAATAATAATAATAATAATAATAATAATAATAATAATACATTAAAAAATAAATACATAAAAATAAATAAATAAACACAAAAAAAAATAAATAAGTAGAAAAATTCTATCTGCCCTAAACCACTGACTTTGAACTATCTGGTCACCTCTTCTATGTTAAAAAAAAAAAAAAAAAAAAAAGAAGAAAAGTTCATCTGCCTTAAACCACTGATTTTCCTTGAGGGGATTCCAGGTTTGCATTGGGAAAAAAAATCCAATTTGAGATCACTAATTCACTCAAGTTATTTAAAATAATTGGTAATTTTGTAGAGAAAAAAAACCCACACAAAAATAAACACTAATGCAAAATCCTTACACTTCCACATGCAGTAACATGAGCTTTATTCACATTTATTTATTTTTTTAAACAGCAAAACTGTGCCCCGACTCAAAAAAACATGAAAAACCCTGCCCTGAGCCATCGTGTCGACGTATCCTTAAGTATTACCACTACTACGATTACCAACGCCCCCTCGCTATGAACAAAAACCCCGGAGAAAATAGGTGCAACATCAAAATGCAAAATCACAGGAGGACACGCGACTCCTCCTGCAGCGGCCGCCATTTTGGGTCTGATGGCGTGTAAATGCGCCCGCGTGTTTGATAGAGTGTGGCGTGGAGCTGCGCGGTGGGGACTACGGCAGGTGTGTGTGTGCGTGTGTGTGTGTGTGAGGGGGAGAGAGAGAAAGAGAAAGAGAGGAGGGGGCAGGAGAAAGAGAGAGAGAGAGAAGAAGGGGGTGCGGGAGGGCAGCAGGGGCGATAAATCAGCGCTAGGTAAAGGCTTTTTAATGCAGCGGACCCCTCTCCCTGCCTCCATCTTCTGTCAGGGCCCAGTAAAAGATGAGGGGCCCCTGGGGAAGTGCACTAGCCTGGAGCAGAGCAGGTCACACACACACACCCCCACACACACAACACTGCCTTGTGAATGAGTGAATACATGAATAACTGAATCCCACTGAATGCATGAATATATAAATAAAAGTTTTCACATTTTTATTGATGAACACAAGCAAAATAAATGCATTTTTCAAAACCATTTCCAAATGAATTCCTCAATGATTTATGGATGCTGATATTGCGTTTATATTAGAGGAAATATTTGGGGTGAAGAAAAAGAGTGAATATTCCGGGGGCCTTTCAGCGGTTTGCCCTGCGTTTTTGCTGTTACACTGTCATATTTAGGCTGCTTTTTTAACAAGGTGGGCCCACTGCTGCGCTCGCTCTGACAGGCTTCCACGGGCTTTGTAATAACACGGAGAAAATGGAATATTGTGGTCAATCTGCGGTTGTTTTTATTTTATTTTCGTGTGTACAGAGCAAAGCCAAAGTTATCGTGTTTATAATCAAATGCACGGTACAAAATGACCGCGTAAACTGTACTTATATTACAGTTTTGGGAGTAACGGAATACTTTGTCCTCACTTTGTCCTCACTTTGTCCTCACTTTGTCCTCACTTTTTCCTCTAATACATGAAACTCATATGTTTTTTTTTTCCATTTGCGCAGATGTATTCAAATAAAATGTAGATTCTGAGCGGTTTATAAAAGCGTAAGTCTGTATTTTCATGTCTCTACTGTTTAGAGTAATCATTTAGAAAGTACATTTTCTTTCGCGCACTTTCTTTTACGTATAATATTTTCTAGAACTATGTGGTCATCCGTGTAAAAAAAATAAAAGAATAAAAGTTCATCTGCCTAAAACCACTGATTTTTCTTGAGGGATTGCCAGGTTTGCCTGAAAAAAAAATCCAATTTGAGATCGCTAATTCACATATTCAGAATACTAATGTTGCGTAATTGTATTCTGGTACAGTTACTTTTTCATTTGGAGGTATTCAGAGTACAGTTACTTTACTTTGCAGTACTTTACCTCACAATTTAGGCTTCAAACTGCACGATATTAGAGACAAAAATACAAAACTCTGCTCCTGTGGCTTGTACGATCTTTCCTTCTCCAGTTAGTCATAAATAAATGTGTAACTATCAAACGTAAAACAGTTTTTAATCCTGTGTTTACTTTTTTATCTTTATACTTTAAATGCAACTCGATGTAAAAGTATCCCAAGTTTTCAGAATATAGTACAGTACTAACAGAATACATTACAAAATACTTTTTAATGCAGGTATTCAGTATTCTGTGACTAAGTACGGTATTCCTCCCATCACTGTGCGTATAAAGTATTACGTAGAAGTAGTAGTAAACACAGCCTGTTCAATACAAGTACTTCATATCTATATAAATTCAAATAAATAATAATAAACAATAAAAAGACACTAGTACTACTGATAACTTTGAACATTATTTCCTCTGGTTGTCAGAAAGTACAAATATTCACATCTCTGAGTAATCCTACGTTTAGTGCGTACTTGTCTCTGAGTAATCCTACGTTTAGTGTGTACTTGTGCGTACTTGAGACAAATATGTGCATGGATTATGGTTTAAAATACAAAAAAAAAGTAAAGTTAACTAATCAAAATTTGTGTAAAAAAATCTAAAATATCACTAAAATTACATTAAAACTATGTAGTATTTTTCATGCAAACTTTGTACTTTTACTTACGTACAGTTTTGGCAGCAGTACTCGAGTATCCGTGTATTTTTTTCTTTAGTACACACATAGTAGTAGTCGTACTCTTTCCTTCTTTCACAGACATAAAGTGAAATTAAATATTATTTGTACTTAGACAGCTCAAAGTAAACACGTATTTAGTCCAAACTTTCCAACCAAATTCCTGAATGATGAATGGTCACTGCGATGGCATTTAATATCTCACAAATATTTTGCGCACAATCGAGGGGATATTTGCTTCATTTCTGCTTTTGTCTATAATGTGTTCCCAGTCTCAGGCCAAGTTTCAGGCTCCGGATATGAAAAATATGTGGAATTTGCCAACATCTGACAGTACTTAGTGGCAATACATCTCCTGTCTGATAGAAAAATGTGTTCTGAATTGCAGATATGCTTGCTTTTCTGGCAACGCTTTTTAATTTGACTGTGAGAGGAATATAGAGGGCCCTGGTGAGGCGGAGCGCACGGGTGAGGGGCAGAGGACTCCTGAAGCTTGGCACGACGCTCGCTCCAACGTGTGAGATATACTGCTCCGACAACAGGCCTGTACTCAGATATGTATTTAACCGAGTAACTGTGGTACTTTCTAAAACACAGGAGTGATGTCTGAGGTTATTCGTTTGTCAGTAAAACGTAGCTAATATTATATTTTTTAGCAGAAAAATCCCAAAACCATATGGCAGGAACATGGTGTCAAAGTGTGTAAATATAATTAATTAGTACAATTATGAAATACAAATACTACTAATAATAATGATTCTCTTATGGTGTAATCTGTGGGTCTTTATTTGAGTGAGTTACTGCAGTTTTATGTGCCACCCAGACCCTGAGAACCCGCCTCTTCTCCCTGGTATTTAACACGAGCTCGACGGCAGATCTTGGTGTTTTATTGTATTTTTCCTGTGGACTGTGTATCTCTCTCTCTATATATATATATATTTTGTTTTATTTCTATGTGAAGTACTTTGTTCAGCTGAAGTTTTTTTTAAATGTGTCGTATAAATAAACTTGAAGGATGTGCTCACATTTGCAAACGCACCATAGATCTATAACAAAGGACTAAACCAGGACTAAACCAGGACTAAACCAGGACTAAACCAGGACTAAACCAGGACTAAACTAGGACTAAACCAGGATCAAACCAGGACTAAACCAGGACTAAACCAGGACTAAACTAGGACTAAACCAGGACTAAACCAGGATCAAACCAGGACTAAACAAGGACTAAACCAGGACTAAACCAGGATCAAACCAGGACTAAACCAGGATCAAACCAGGACTAAGCCAGGACTAAACCAGGACTAAACCAGGATCAAACCAGGACTAAACCAGGATCAAACCAGGACTAAGCCAGGACTAAACCAGGACTAAACCAGGACTAAACCAGGACCAAACCAGGACTAAACCAGGATCAAACCAGGACTAAACCGGGATCAAACCAGGACTAAAACAGGACTAAACCAGGATCAAACCAGGATCAAACCAGGACTAAACCAGGATCAAACCAGGACTAAAACAGGACTAAACCAGGATCAAACCAGGATCAAACCAGGACTAAACCGGGATCAAACCAGGACTAAAACAGGACTAAACCAGGACCAAACCAGGACTAAACCAGGACTAAACCAGGATCAAACCAGGATCAAACCAGGACTAAACCAGGACTAAACCAGGACTAAACCAGGACCAAACCAGGACTAAACCAGGATCAAACCAGGACTAAACCGGGATCAAACCAGGACTAAAACAGGACTAAACCAGGATCAAACCAGGATCAAACCAGGACTAAACCGGGATCAAACCAGGACTAAAACAGGACTAAACCAGGACCAAACCAGGACTAAACCAGGACTAAACCAGGATCAAACCAGGATCAAACCAGGACTAAACCAGGACTAAACCAGGGCTAAACCAGGGCTAAACCAGGGCTAAACCAGGATCAAACCAGGACTAAACCAGGATCAAACCAGGACTAAACCAGACTAAACCAGGACTAATCCAGGATAAGACCATGATCAAACCAGAATTAAAACAGGACAAAATCAAAACTGAACCAGGTCTAAACTAGGACCAAACCCAGTCTACATCAGGACTAGTCTAGTCTCAAACCAGGACCAAACCAGGACAAGCGTGCACGCCCCCTCAGCTCCATGTTTGTATGAATAATCAGCAGATGTTGGTGATTCACACAGTGTCTCAGGAATATTCCAGATTTAACCCTTTCATTTGTTTCTCTGCACTTGTTTCCACAGCGTCTGAAATCGCCTCGGTGAAGATGGCGGATTGGTCTCTGTGTTTAGTCCCGGTGTGCTACAGCCGAACAAATACAGATGTTTTCCACCTGTACTTGGGACTACTCCAGTTCTTCCACTCACACCTGCGTATTTTGTGTATTTCGTGTGCACTTGGATGTGAGATGAGGAGGTTAATGTGCGATTTCTTGAGTGTGTATTATTCATGCCCTCCCCTGCCTCTGTACATGTGTCGGCCCGAGCGGGTTAATGCGCGCTGACACGAGCACCTCACTGATCTCCTCCAAGACAAACCTGAACACAAGTATCCATGGAAACCAAAACACATTTTCACTTTTCTTTCTGCAAAAATAAAAACACATTTGAACACGCTGAATGCACACATATTCATCATTATTTGCAGTGAGATACTTTGACGTTTCTGAATTTAAAATCTGCTTTTATCGGGAATCTCTATTGCACATGTGTCAAACTCAAGGCCCGCGAGCCAAATGTGGCTCTCCACCTCATTTTATGTGGCCCTCGACAGGATAAATTAAAAGGTATGATGGTCTTAAAATATCATTTTATCAGGAAATACACAGTTACACAGCCATATTTTTACATCTAGGCAAATCCATATGCAATATTTGTAACTTGACAAAATAATAAATACAGAAATAGTTAATTAACAAGTTTAAAAAGTAGTTAGATTTATTTTACTTCTGGCCCTTTGAGAGCAGACATTTTGCTGATGTGGCCCTCGGTGAAAATGTGTTTAATTGCCCTGCTCTATTGTATTTACAGATATTGGAAATATTCTAAAGGATTCTGCAATGTTTGAACTGTACCACAAAGTTAAAATAATCTAATAATAATCTGACACTTTTAAATCTTCAGTAGCTTTTATGATTCTTAAGTTACATGCACCAAGTTTTAGCAGTATACGGTTATAATTGTTCACTTACACTTGAACTTATCATTACTTAAACTAGAGGAAGTGTCCACCATTTTAGTTTTCGCTCTGAACAGCCCGATCCAACACACTTTACATAACATTTGAAAGCATTTCTGGGTTTATTTGGCTCTTATTTCATCCTCAATATTACGTTTTAAGTCGTTTACTGTCTGAGGTTTATTCACAAACACCTTTTCTTTAAGATCACCCCACAGGAAGAAATCAGGACTAGTCAGGTCTGTGGAGATCACATACTGCCCCCTGTCTGTGAAAACCACTTATTATTCCTTTAATGGCGTTTACGCTCGGGGCATCTCTGGTATTAAAATGTCGACGGTGAATTTGACCCATGTGACTCAAAGTCCCACTGTACAATGAGGGTTCGTTCCTCGGTGCTGTATTTTCCCAGATTAATGTGGGAAGAGTCGTTCTAAACGCTCTGGAAAAATAAAATAAAAATATTTAGAAACAAAAGAGTTATGCATTTTTTTCAACTGTCAGTGACTTTTGGGCCACCCTGTATTTAGAAAACTCAGAAAATGACTTGTATTTAGGGAGTAGAAGAAAATTAAAGCTTCCAAATCACATTAAACATGACAACACTTTACTTTACATTCTAATTAAGCAGTTTCTAACCCTGAACAAACCGTAGACTGTATAAAAAGTAAACTAAGCAAGTGTGACGTCACCCACAGCGTTCAGCTCCAGTCAAATGAAGCTCATCGAGACTAGAGCAGGTTATATCGGTGAATTTGGAGCCAGAGGGAGCGAGCGCAGGGGAACGAGTGCGACCTCGGGGAAAGAAGGCGCCTGATTTGTCTGTTATTAATGTTCATATCTTGAATCACGGGCAAAATAGCGAAATAGAAACACCAGGATCATGCAGAGCGGGTTAATACCAAAATGATGAGACTCACTGCAGCAATTACAGAGAAACGGGCAACGGTTTTTCAATGTAAAGTGAATTCGAAGTGAGTCGATGGAGCCCATGTTTACTTCCGGTTTAGTTACAGTCTGTGGAACAAACCTTAACAAACTATTGATAAATTAGGAATTACTCCATAAGGCTAAGTAAGGTGTAGTTTGATCACATAGTCTGCATTGTCTGCGCTCTATGGGTCCTTTTTTACTCCTTGAGGGAGTTACTGCAGCCAGATACTCCACCCAGAGCCCTGACCAAGGCTTTTTCTGTGGCAGGACTATGGAACAGCGCCCTCTGCCTGTCAGATCCTCTCAGTCTTTAACACAGTTTAAATCTAGACCGAAAACTCACCTCTCCTCCCTGGCATTTAACACTAACTACACAGATTTCTTGGCGTTTCATTGTTCTTTTTCTATGTATCGTGTTATTTTTTTCCTTTTACGTGAAGCACTGAAGTAGTTTTAAATGCGCTACATAAATAAACTTGAATCGAAGTGAACATAAAAGTATCTATACGCGCAAAATCTCAAATATTCCTTATTTTTCTGGCTCTCATCTCTCTCAAACAGCAGCCATGTTATCCCTCCCTTTTCATTTCTTTGGGTTAAATCAGCACAGATTCCTGAACAGACTCGGTCCAATCCCGCAGCGGCCCAGAGGAGCTCAGCTGGGCCTAAGCCACAGGAAATTCAGCAGGACACGAGGAGGGCCGCTCCAGATTACTGCTCATTTAACCAGCCCAAACATCACAGGAGCGCATCTATGCAGGAAGAGCGGCCTATTGTGCGCACAGACACAAAAACTGCCACGGATTTGGGAGATTTCGCTACAGGAGCAGAGCGGCACACCTGGGTATAATCTCCCATGATGCCTTGTGGTGGTTTGGGTTTCTGTCCGGCTTCGGTCCCGGCCAATCAGACGACGGGTCAAGGAAAGTTTGAGCGTGTCTTCTTAAATATAATACGGTATGATGAGTAAAAGTGTTTGCGAAGAAAGAGGAGCCAGATTGTTCGCTCTGTATGCAGATGTAACGAAAGAAAAAATAATAATCTGTAGTAACAGGTAAGAAAGAAACTGAAACAAACAAAAAAGTATGATTTGAATGTGCATTTGAGACCTTAAAACACTCACATTTGTTGAAGCTGGATGAGTCAAGCCTTAACAGAAATGCCACAGTTAAAGAAGAAGAACAAAGCGTGCATTTTATAAACATACTTTTGAGGGAAGATGATTCTTTCAGGTATTTGAATATTTGTTTTAAACTGAGTAAAATGTTTGTTTTTACGCTTGACATATTGACAAAGCAAGTACATGGTCAAGGTCCAGGTATAAACCGAGTAGAAGGCCCATCGTTATTGGCCTATAGGCTTCAACTTGAGCGAAACAAAAGAAAATAACATTCAAAACATTATGAAGAAACACCATAGAGGTAAAGCCGCACTGCGTAACTTTCCTGCTAGTCTCCGTGGAGCTGATATTACTTGAAACTACTTTCCTACGTTGATGCAGGTGATGCCGACACCATTCGTCGCAATAACACTAACAGTTTTCTAAGGTTTTTCGCGATATAACCTGCAACCGATACATGAAAATATATGTTTAATGCAATACTATGGCACATTCCAGGTAAAGCAATAGCATCTCCATGGAAACCCCCTCACCTTTTACATACATAACGTACTTTTAAAATAGCATGCATCAAATATTTATCAGCAAAAAGCCTCTAAGCCACATATTTTGATCATAATTTCGATATCTAGGTACATTTTCCACGCGCGTAGATATTTTCACGGTACAGGAAGATACAGAGCGCCGCGCCTGAACTCGATTCTATAGAACACACATTATCCCAAAGGTTTTGCTAATATTGAAGTGAACATATAGATCACATATAGACCAAACATTACCTTTAGTGGTTTTAGTAACAAAGCGCACCTCTCCCTTATCCTCCGTCTTTCCCCGGGTCTGAAATGCAAGCGGACAAATTTTCGATAGCGCGATAAAAGCCAAGGAAATGACTCCCTTATTTTAGATGTGATTGATTGTGCGTCTGACCTGTTAGACTGAAGAGGTGGTTAACATGAGGAGGCAGCGCAAAATAATTGGGCCCGCTGGTATCCAAAAGACGGAAAAAATTCCTGTATCCCTGAACTCGAGGCACCCAGGATTTCTCTACCTTGGAGGAATTTTACGTTTGGTATGTCTTTTATTGAATAGATGAAATACAAAAGATACTTACCATTATTGACATATCGGACATGCCACAAGAAAAGGAAGAACAGGTGTCAGAAATCCTGCGAGACAAACAACAGATAAACACGGCATTTTCCAGCTTTCTTTATACTTGGCTCCAAAATGGTGTCATTGGCTTTTGTGGAGGTGATGCCGGTTTCCTGTTATAAGTGGGAACTGGTGAAAAAAAAAGGGAAATACTTACACCACAAGAGCAGAGACAGAGGTGTGCAGGCTAAAACTGTACCCGGGTGAGATCATAGTTCTGGGATGAAATATAGGTTAGTTATCGTTATAAGAGACGACTTCAAAAACGGCCATTAAACCTCACGTGCTTGTTAATCGTTGACACCGGAACATTTAATACCAGATCACATGACTGCAGGCTGAGGACGAGGGGAAATACGCTCCAATACGCGCCAAGAAAAGCAAAACTGGATACGTTGATGCCACAATCGCAGTTTAATAATGTGGTACCCAACTTTTATACACATGTCTGTACCTGTTTTGAATGTTTATATGGACTTATATACTTGTTTTTTTCTGTTTGTATTGTATTTTAAACAGGGCGTCCATGAAAAAGAGAGTCCAACTGTTGTCATTGGGTTCCCTTGTATAAATAAAGATAAAGAAAGAAAGTTGTAAATAAGTGTAGTAACCAGAATAGGCCATCCATCCATTTTCTTCCGCTTATCAGAGGTTGGGTCATGGGGGCAGCAGCTTCCCTCACCCCAGACACGTCCTCCAGCTCCTCCGATGGGACCCCAAGGCTTCCCCTCCTCGTCAAAGTCTGATCTGGTCTGTGCAGCTAAGCGACGCTGGGCCCGGTTGGATAGGAGGCCGCTGGGTCTTTGTAAATGGTAAATAATCACATTTTTACATAGCGTTTTTCCATCTTCAAAGCACTTTACATCAAGGAACCACTCACCCATTCATACAGCAGTGTACGCAGACACCGGGGAGGAGGAGGTTGTGTGTTGAGTGTCTTGCCTGACGACGCAACGACAAACCTGTGGCTCAGCGGATCTTCTCTACCGATGATGTTTATGTTAAGAGCAGGATTGGAACTGTTAACCTTCGGATCAGTGGGCAAACACTCAACTAACTCCTAACCAGGGGGGCGACAGTAGCTCAGGACACTGGGGCTGTGTCCTTAGGCAAGACACTTTACCCACATTCCTTACATTGCCCCATTATTATCATCATATTTCTACTCTTAATAGCCTGTCTTGTAATTGTCATGTATATATATTTTTCACCCTAAAAGGCGACTTAACCTCCTGAGACCCGAGCTCTTGCATGACCTGCTTTATTAATTTCTCTTTGTTATTTGGGCTGACTGGGACCTGATGAGTGTAAATACAAATAATTATCTTTTTACATTATATAGTTTCTGAGAAAAACTTATGTAAATCAAATGTCCTCATATGTGGACATTTTAATCATTTTGATGAAACATTTGAATAACGATTTGCAAAACCTATTTATTAAGACCCTGAAAACAGCAAAATTTGTATTGAATGTAAAAACAAAATGAGAAACAACAATTGTGCCTCTTGGAACAATGTGTCTCGTCTGAAGAGCTGCTGACAGGAGCAGGAAGAAAAATAAAAAAAATTAAAATAAAACATTCTAAACATTCTAAACTATTAAAAAATGAATATATATAATATATTTGCATTGTTGCTGTTATTGTACGCTGTTATTCTTCTTCTAAAAATTTGCATTGTAGCCTAGATGACCCAAAATGTGTTGTCCACATATGAGGACGCCAGGTCTCAGGAGGTTAAAACACAGATGTGAATGGAAAAGCTAAAGACGTAGCCTACTTGAGCGTCAGGCACATTTTCAAGTAGAAGTAAAAGTACTGCCAGCCAACCGCTCGTAGAAGAACGATTCCAAACGTACGCAACATACTACTGTCCGACTGTAGCGCATCGCCAAGAAATACAGGTATTTTCACTGCTTAATTTCATTAGGCTTTCCCAGTCCTTCAAGCCATTTCAAATGAAGAGCTAAAAGCCAGGCGTAAGCTTAAATGATAACATTCTTTCAAGGGATAAAAATACACATGTACGAATCAAAGCTATTGTACTATCCTTATTATTATCCACCAGCCGAGGGCCCTGTTCCAATTAAAGAGCAGCACAGACGGACCATAGAACAAGCAGCCACCCAAACCAATGAGGCTACAATAGGTAGAGTAAAGTACCTCATATTACCGGCCTAGAGAGGAGCTTTCTACTTTAAAAACTATTTAATCAGGAAAATCAACGCCCCAGATCAAAGCTATGGAGATGAGGGACGGGTGGATAAAGGGCTTCATCACAGCGTTAGAGTTAGGGATTCACCGCGCTAATTCCCTTTCTCTTAAACCTTCGTCAGAGGGGGCACAGGGCCAATTTGCTCCCTAAATGACTGCATGTGAACGTGTAGATTACTTTGCATAGCCGCTGGGGATGTGGGCTTCCTCAGTCTCCTCCTCTTCCTCACATCTACGCCTGTGAATTAGAAGAGATTCGACGACAGATTGGCTTAATGCCGCCGCAGCTACCTTTGCTTAAGTCCAAAGCGCAGATCAAACTTACAACGAAGAGCTCAACTCAATTAACAGACTTTAGTGCAGCGTTCGGGCTTTATCTGGTCTTACCCCCGAGACTGGAGCTTCAATTAGTGATCCGGGGTAAGAGCTGCGAAAAGGTTCACTGTAGCTCAAGTTTGAGACAACCCGAATGCATTTTTTCAGTTAGTTTGAATCTCATTTTGTGTTATTTTGCTTGTGCTCTGAGATAAGATGAGGTTTGTCCCACAGTGGGGAAATTACAATCTTGCGATGCAAAGTTGAAAGAACAGCAGGAGAATAAGAACATGTAATGAAAAATAACTATTAAAAGGACTTAACAAAATATAAAAATGAACACAACAGGAATAAATAGCGGTTAAAGTAGTTTCAGTGCTGGAGCCTGTTGAGATTTGCTTTTAAATGTGAAGCGATTGTTGTTCTTTTTGCCAGTCCAAAAACACAAGACCTCAACTAATAATTTTGAACTTTTTAGAATTCACATGAAATAAGAGTAGCAGACTTTATAATTAAATAGTAAATGGTCAAAGCTTTCCATTTAACTGTCCTACCTTCACCTATGGCTCCCTTAGAGATGCAGTGAGGAGCACAGTCACGCAGGAGGAGCTCGGAATAGAGACGCTGCTCCTCCAAGTCGAGACGATCCAGCTGAGGTGCTTCGGGACGCCTCCTCGGGGGAGATGTTCTGGGCATATTCTGCCAGCAGGAAGCCTCGGGGAGACCCAGGACACGCTGAGGGGACTCTCGGCAGTCCTGGGAACGCCTTGGGAGAAGCTGGAGGAAGTGTCTGGGGTGCGGGAAGCCTATGAGTCCCTGCTTGTACTGCTGCCCCTGCAACTCGGCCTAGATAAGTAGAAGAAAATGGCTGGATGGATGGGTCAAAATAAACCTTAAGAGCAAGTTTTTAAATATATAAAGAGACTAAAACTACAAAAAGTATGTCACCAAAGCAACAAATACTACAAAAGATCCGGTGCTGTAGATGAAATGGTGACTGCAAAATGCAAAATGAGGCGTGATTGTCAATTTATATCAGCCAGTTCACACTCAGACATCTGCAACATCACATATAAGTACATATAAATACATACAAATACATGTTAAACACCCTTCACCTTACCCCCCTGTAGTCATATTTATAACAGGAGCTCACAAATATCGGCTCTTTCCTCCTTATATCCCTTTGTTATCGCATATATTAAAACGTCCTTGATGTAAGACCCCCCCTCACACTGTTCTCTGTATCTGATATAATGTCAAACCAATCATCACTGCGTATTTGAACCCTGACCCAACTTTCTCAGAGTCCTGCGGTACCATCTCTAGTACTTTATATACCCGTGCAATTCATTAATTTCGGCCTTGCATTATCATCAAGGACGCCGCACATCAATTCAATAGGTCTGCGTGGGGGGAAATAAAGATCCCATTGGTCAGTGGTATTAATAATTTAAAGTTCAATCCTCCAAATATTCTCCGGGACATACCTAGGTCAGATGTTTTACGCTTTAATCCAGCTCGCTTGACGTAAATAATAATCTCATCTATGGGCCGATGTATAAGTGCGTCTGCCTCCTGCGTCTCTCCAAAAGGCTTCCATCACGCCTGGAGATGCAATTGATCTGCAATCAGCAATTAAGCCCTAGTGATCAGAGCGGAGGAGAAGGGAGAGGGGAGGAACTCAACCCCCCCACGCTCGTCTTGTGTCAGCCCGGGAAAGGCTTCACTCAGCTGGGGTGCGTTTGGCCCGCGGCTGGGCTCACTGGTGGAGGTTAACTCCGGCATAAATAAGCATCTTTGGACTCATTACAGGGATTAGAGAGTAATTCGCCTGCGAGGAAGGAGCAGGCTGCCAGGGTTTTGGTACAGTTTACTACAGTCTTATAGGGGCGAGCACCCTAGAGATTATTACAGGGGGAGGGAGAGAGAGAGAGTGAGAGTCAATCCACGCCCCCGGCTGGCCCTTGATCTGCACCATGTTGGGCTGCTGTGAAAACGGATAATAGGAGTTAGAACGACCAGAGCCCAGTCTATGCACGAGAGGGGAGCTCTGATTGTACGAACTTTTCCCTCATCTAGGCACTTAGCTAAACAAACACCCAAGAGGTAGCACTCTATCAATTTTAATGATGTTGAAACACAATTTAGGCACAAAATACACAACAAATGCTAATTCGGTCATGATGAGAGGCATCAGAAATTCCGCCCCATTATTTATTCAGTCGACTTTCTGCATTTTTCATCAGAACAAATATTCCCATTTCAACAAACACACACACAAGCACACAGAGAGCAAATTTGAAGCATAAATCAACAAGTTCGCTCGTCAAATATGAGCAGGGTCTGGTCCGCAGCAGTGTCCAGTGAGCTCTGGACAAACACATCTGTCCAAAGTCCGGCCTCTGAAATAGATCCAGACGGTCAATATGCTCACATACATTTATCACGAGAGATCAATGAGCTCAGCACTCGCTAATAAACTCTTATGAGCGTGTCCATTTGTGCGGCGTTTAACTTTACAACTATTTTCATTATTATGCATTTTACGGTAAAAAATAGCAAGTTATAGAGGAAAAAAAGTATCCAGTATAAACAGGTCAACAAGGCATTAGCGTTTAAGCGTCACAGACTGTATAAAGAAGTGGACTAAGGGAGTTTGACGTCCGACTGCGAGTATCATAGCAACCAAAGAGCCGATCCGGAGTGAGGATGTTGAAGGTAAAGTGTTCATATCTTGATTTATGGACACAAAAGTGAAATTAAAACACCAGGATCATGTAGAGCAGGTTAATACAAACATGTTAAGACCAAAATGAGGAGTCTGACAGAAGCAGTTACGGGAAAATGGGCAGCAGTTTTTCAATAGAAAGTGAATTGGAGCCAGAGCCGATGGAGCCGGAAGTGCGCCCATGATCACTTCCTGTGTAGGTTAGCTATGTCCATTTATATATACAGTCTATGTTAAGCGTTTATTTGAGTCGTTTCTAAATTATCTTGAGTTGATTGACAAATATATCTAAAGCCGCACTCTGTAACTTTGCTGGTGAGGAGTCTGCTACCACATTATTTCCATAGAGGTTACTTCATCGCCTGGAGTGTTCCACAGTATGGCATTAACTCAACTATTCTTCATTTATTCAGTTACAGATGTTTTAATTGCTCAAAAATACATTAAAAAAAAAGGTGAGCAGGTTTGCGCCTCCACAGATCTGACCTGTAACTTAACCCGGTGGCATCGTCGGCTTGTGTCCATGAAGATACGGTTAATCTATGTTCCACAATATGGCATTAAACTTGTATAACTTCTCCATAGAGACAAGCAGTCTCTTCATCTTTAATGAAGCACAACAGTGACCGTCCACCCCAAGGTTCTGGAACTAAACTTCATTCATTTTACTCATAGACTTTCCGGAAAAAAAAATAAAAATAAAAATTATATTAAAAGTTTGAAAAGTTGCTCGGGGATAATCAGGAATGTGGTAACTAATGACAACAAGTCACCTATAGTTTTATTTAAAATCTGTTTCTGAAACTTGGAATCGACCTGGCACATAGCTGGTTAGGACGTAGCAGTTAGCATGTAGCTGGTTAGGACGTAGCAGTTAGCACGTAGCTGATTAGCACATAGCTGGTTAGGACGTAGCAGTTAGGACGTAGCTGATTAGCACGTAGCTGGTTAGGACGTAACAGTTAGCACGTAGCTGGTTAGCACGTAGCAGGTAGCACGTAGCTGGTTAAGACGTAGCAGGTAGCACGTAGCTGGTTAGCACGTAGCAGGTAGCACGTAGCTGGTTAGGACGTAACAGTTAGCACGTAGCTGGTTAGCAGGTTAGCCTCAGCGATGCCTTTCAACTCTTAATATTTGAATTTTTTGAAACGTCTATGGGAAAAATGAATGGAAAAATTTACTTTAAAATTTACTTTAGAGGCGGTCACTGTTGCGCTGCATTTCAGCACAAGAATAATTCAAGAAATCTGAAAATTAAATCAAAAATGAAAGAAAGAAACCATTTTAAACTGTATAAAACATGGCACCTCACGACACGTATAACCAGGCACTTCACTTCCAGCATCTTGTAATTTATAGCCGTGTCTCTTAAGTATTGTTATTTTTCGTTCAGCATGAGACATCTTCCCGAAATAGCTTCCTCCTCTAAACTGCCTCCTACACCGCGCGTATCACCGCTCCTCCACCTCCATGACCACCGGCGTAGGCTGCCCCGCTTCGGCTCCGCATTTGGGACAGGTGAGGGAAGCGTCTGCGATGCCGTGGCTCTTGACGCAGTAGTAGCAGAAAACGTGCTTGCATCCGACCGTGTGCGGCATCGTTGGCCAGTCTCCACAAAACCCACACTCTTTCCACGCCACCTCTCCGCCCTTGTCTTCATCCTTTTTTCCAAATATAGTCGTATAAACAGTTGATTTGATTTTGTGCGTATTTATAAGCGGTAAAAAGAATATAAGGAACTCTGCAAACCCGTGCCATAGCAGCTCACGGTTCACGTACTGGTACGAAATATCGCGGACGACGTTTGGTTTGCTAAACACGGCTCTGGCCCCAACGATCCTCTCAGCCAAAACGGGATGCTGCCCCTTTCGCACAAACACCAAAAAGTTGATGAGACTGGCAAACTGGACGACGCTAGAAATGAAGGAGAAGCAGTTCCTTAGCCCCGTTTTGACCACGTCCCTCTGCGATCCTCCGGGACGCAATCCTAAAGCAACCAACAAATTATGCGAGCGTTCTTGGAGCCAGCGGGGACCTGCGGTGAGAAAGGCCAACCCCAGCTTCTGCCTTCGGGATAGGGGGCGGTAGCGAGGGGAGGCGGAGAGCGAGTTGTGGTAGCGCACATTAAGAATAGATTGTCCCACTGTGGCGCTGTTGGGATAGAGGGTGAACTTCCACAAGAGCAGGTGGAGGAGCGCTCTCAGCTCGGGTTCTGCGGGGGTGAGGAGGCCCGGCCGGAAGTTCTGGAAGCACAGGGAAAACTGGGACCACATCAGCTGCTCCAGGGAAGAGTCCAGCTCCAGAGCATCGAGCTGGCTGATCCGCAACACTGGATTCAACGCCTCGGAAGTGGGAACGTCTGTGTTTTTCTCATCATCCCCTGAAAATAAAAAAAACGTACAAAATGCATGTCAGTTTATTTGATTTTATAGCGGTATTGTTGATGACGAAATCTAGATCAAACTCAAATTCATCTTAATTTTCAAACCGCAGCTCGTAAAACTGCAGCCCATCAGTGCATGGGTGTTTGGCATGTGGTTTCACAGTAAATTGTCTTTTATGATGCACATTATGTTTTTCCAAATACGAGATTTTGGGTGAAGAAATGAAAGATTTATTGAACTGTTGTTTGAGAGAGGCTGTGTTGCTATACAGCCCCACGTCGATGAATAAGAGGATGTGAAAAGTTCAATGCGAGCGTAAGCCAGTTGATATAGTGAGTGTAAAATCATTGAACAAATTGTTAAATACAACTCTATATGTACTGGATCTATATTACATACAGTCAGAGTAAAGTCATTATAGGGTTTTTAACAGAAAAAAAAAAAAATCAAACAAGCCCTAAGAGCATATAGACTTCTACCAAAGCACTCCTGGTAGGAAGGCACTCCTGCTGGGATCATTCTCTGACATGTACACACTTAAAGGCCCTATATTACGCAAAAAAAAACAACTCTTGTGAGCCTTAAGACATGTTAGAATATTGTTACCTTATCAAAAAATACCTGGAGTTGTGTTTTGCTTCATTTATACATGTTTAAATAATCACTTTATGATGTCAAGAAGTCGTAGTTTTCTATAAATGAATCTACTGAAAGTGTATGGAGTTTAAAAACACAGTGGAGCACTTCCTGTATTACTATGACATCACAAGGTGCAACTACATTGTTTGAGAGAAAAAAAAACAACTATTATTACTATTATTATGGTTTAAGTTTTACATTTGGCTGAAGTGTCTCATTGCCATGTTTAGAGCAGATTAGTGCAGCAATTACATTTTACAATTTAAATCTTGCATCGCACAAACTTGAACAACTTTAGCTTCTTTTTTTGTTACATTTTTTGCAAGTTGAGAGTCCAGAGGTTTTTTTTGCCTCCTATATTACGCAAAAGACTCTTGTGCCCCTTAAACTGTGTTAGAATACCGCTGTGGAGTTGTGTTTTGTTTCATTCGTACATGTTTGAGTTGAGCTTTATTAGTCTGTCTATATCTGCAAAGCTCAAAACGTTCTGTTCCACTGTTTCTTCTTTATGTCATGAAGCTGTAGTTTTCAATAATTAATTGTACTGAAAGTGTATGAAGTTTAAAAACACAGTGGAGCACTTCCTGTATTACTATGACATCACAAGGCGGAACTACATTTTCAGTTTGAGAGAAAAAACTATTATTACGCAAGGTGTTTGTGTTAAACGTGTCCTTTAAACCTTGAGATTTTCACGACAACACATTTACTCAGGCATTTCAGCTACAAAAACAACGGATCTCGTAAAAAATTAAACTATGAATTTACCAGAAACAATGTAAAACAACGAGGACAATAGTTGGAAATACCCTTTCAACAGTCGCCCGATGTACCACAAACTAATGTACACACTGGGACAAACTGCTACAGCCGTGAGTATGAGGCCCTGGAGGTGCAGCCCATCCTGTTAGCGAGGTTATTTTCTCTTTATACCCACAAACGGAAATCACTTTTCACATGTAAAACCCGTCCTAAATGCAACCTTTGAGCTGTGCAATGCAGACGAGCGGGGGGTCTTAGCCACACAAACACCCACCAACACACACATGAGGGGCTCGCAGAAAGGTCCCCTCTGGAGATAGGGCTGTGTACAAATCACATCACCAGGGATTAGGCTAACGGCACGGTCCACGCTTTACCGTAAATATCTGCAAAATGTGGAACTTTTTTTTTTATTCTAGAGCTGGCTATTGTGGCGTCCAGTTTGAAATACTCTCCAGTTTTATCTGCCCTCAAAATGCTTAAAAACTAACTAATAGCAGAGCGGTATAGGGCCGGGGTGATAGAGGGGGACTTTTCTGCCGGTGGCTTTTGTGTCCTCCCGAACAGGATTTGTCATCAGGCTTTAAAAGAGATTTCAGCTGCGTAAATATGGCACTTTTGACAGAAAAAAAAGCACATATGATGGTCAACTTTGTCAAATAGGTGGAAAGAAATAATCGCTATGGTTTAAATCTTTTTGGTGGTTCACAGGGGCATCTGCGTCTTCGAGATGCTTCAATAGAGCCTGGATACACCGTCCAACTAAGTTAGAATTAGCAAATGAATGAAAAGGGTGAATGCAAGCCAGGGTAAGCAGGTGTGACAAATTTATTGAGCAGCTGCAATGTTTAGGATTGAAACTCGCCTGCAACGGAAGTACACTGAAGATTATATAAAACAGCTAAGACGTGGTTTGAATGGCTGGAATCAAGCGTACTTTAAATAAACAGTGTACCTGCAGGGTTTTCCAGGTACCTTTGCAACATCTTAATGGAATTCAAGGTAAAATTTGCGTTGGAGACGTTAAATTATTTATCAAGTTTTAATCAAAAGCATACGTTTCAGTAATTACTCCAGTGGCGTCTTTCCTCTTCCTTTCGGGGTTATTTTCTTGGGTTGTCAAAGTGAATCAAGTGCCTCCGTGTAATTTTGTTTTAGCTTTTCCAAGTTTTGAGTGGCACAAAAGTAGAATGGGCTGTATAACTCTGTGTAGCTGGATTTGTTGAGCCTGAATTACTTAAAAATAATGTTAATAATTGCCTCATGGTTGCAAATTTACCCTATTCTTACAGCGAATAAGTTAAGAATAAGAAAAAGACATCTTGATTTTCACATGTTTACGCACTAAACTTAAGTCAAAGTAGGATAGATAGTATTTCTGTCTCACCATATACTGCATTTAGACTTAGGCCTGTTACTATAAACACATTTTGTAGTTCGATATATATTTCTGAAGTAAATGTAGATGATAAACGGTAATAGAGAAACGATTTAATGCCACTGATGCAAAAACCCAAAAGCAGATTTAAACCACAAAAAACTATTCAAAATCTAAAATATCGTTAAAAAATCTTGAGCTGCGGTAAATAAATACATAACAGAATAAAACACGTTAGTACTGAAATAAATAAACAGCAGAATTAAACACTTTGGTACTTAGTTTGCATCTGTAATGAGTTGTACAGGTTATTAATTCAAACTTTTACAGCTTAAATCTTATCATATAGCTAAAAAGTAACCACAAATTCTCCAGTAGTGCAAAGAAAGTACACACGATACATACTGACCCCAAAAAGTATCAGCTGACTATATGACTATACTCCACCTACAGTCCATAGCTGAAGACCACAGCCTCGAAAAGTAAAAAGAGAAAGTATTAAGTGGAGTTTTGTCATTGCATATTTTTACAAGTTTACCACCTTCACAGAGTGTATTTGTTCATATCACATACTTTTATTTGATTACATTTGCAGATATTAAACCGCTTTTACAAGTAGTACTCTGCGTCTATTGTACTGCACTAGCATACTAGCGATCCATGTGCACACATACACACAGCAGGTAGTGGAAATCCCCATCACTACAGCGGCAGCGGCGGCAGCAGCCCTCAGGAGAGTAAACCCGGCTGGGTCCAATATTCTTTTCAAAGCCTTTTATCGAGCAGTTTACAAGTTATGAATGAATATGTTTTATTTGGGGAAACACGGTATTGACAGCCACCTATCAATAGTAATGTGACTATTGTCAAGGGTGTGTCGATATTAATGTAATTATGATGTAGAGGGATCAGGGGGATGTCGGAGTCCGGGGCCAAGTAACATCCTGCCCACTGCCGTATCAATAGGCGGGATTGCTATTGACGGCTTGCCTTCAGACTTGCAGCACTTGCCAAATATATAACAAGCAGACACTTCAGTCAATGCCAAGCTGCCTATAAAAATTAAGCATTCGAATTTACAGCGCTTTTACCTTGGACAGCTGGAAATCCATGTTCCTTATGTAATAGTCAAAAGTCACAGTCAATGCCAGTGTTTACAGAACAGCGACACGGCAGATCTAATAGACAGTGGGGCATTTGCACACAGAATAAGAAAGGCAGGCTGAGATTGATGCCTCTCTCTCTCTTTCTCGCAGAAACGCTCAACGAAAGGTGAAATATTGACTTGATAATACTCTTCTGGGTCATCCAACCAACTGAACTGGTGACAAAATGCCCTCTATTGGAAAGCCGGTGTCAGATAGGTTTTGTGAAATTCAATAAAAAAAAATGATAAAAAAGAGTCGGGTCGTGGCGGTCTTTCAGAAAGGCATGTAACACTTTAACATACGCTTTGCTGAAAATATTATAAAAGGTTTTCTGATTTGATTCAGGTCATGAGTCTGCTCCCCTTGTTCTCTCAGCCAGTGCATCTTGCTCACACAAAGATAACGCACTGACTCAAGGCTGACTGCCATAGCATACAGACAACAACAACAATATCCAATCTAACGCAGAACAAGCTACAAGATTGCTTCAAGGCAATGGGGCCACGACCAGTGTGAAGCAGGAGACACGGGGAAACAATAGTACGTGGAGCATCTGACTTTTAGGGCCTACAGGATGTATCTGGGTTACACACGATATATATAATGTGAAAATATACACATACAATCTTAGGGTTGAGAAATATTGGCAAAGTACGAAAAAAAACCCCACACAATATGACAATATGTTTAATTAATAATTTAACAATGATGCTACACAATATTATTTAGTATTTCCTGTGACAAAACTGAAATCCAGGGCCAAATTTATTCTTATACCTTGCTTTTTTTTTTTTTAATTATGGACTCTTGTTAATTGTTAATTTAATGATGATTATTTATGTTTCTATTTGCTTGTATTGTGATTTTAATGTCTTTCTTATTCTGTAAAGCACTTTGAATTACTTTGTGTATGAATTCTGCCATACAAATACTTAAACTTGCCTTGAGTCGCATTAACTATCACCCAACCAGATAACATTAAACGATGAGTCAAATGAAGAGGACAAAGTTATATACAATGAATATTCATACAGGACGGTAAGGTAGGCTTTATATTTTATTGTTTATATTATTTACGCAAGTTCTTCTGATGTAAATGTATTCATAATTTAAAACATACTCCATACACGACTACATATATGGCTTTAATGCAAGTTGAGGTGGGATAGATGTGAAATAAGAGAGGACCATATGCAAACCCGTATTGCCATTTAGTGTGACCTTGGCTCTAATGGTCACAATAGGAGGAGGGAAACACAGGGCCCCCCGCCACACTGGAGGCTCACACCTGGGGAATAGCCAATAGATAAAAGTGAAAGGATGTCTACCTCTTATTCTTGACCTTGGCTTCAATGTCTCTGGATGGGAGTTTGGAGCTATAGACTAAGGACTGGTGAGAGCTGCAAAGGTGACACTAGTGACAGATTAGATGAAGCATTTGTCACAACAGAAAGATGCTCATCCCTATCATAACAACGCTGTTTTAAATTATGAAAACAGTAAGCTGCTGTCACACTGGTCCAGTACATTTCCAAGCACTTAGCCATGCTTGTTGGCATAATATACTTGTTGAAATAATGCAGAAATATTCACTTGGACTGGTATGAAGCTTGTAACGAGAAGTAGGGCCCCGCGTTTGGCAAAGCGCGCTGGATTGCAACTTTACATTTTCTTCTCTCAGTCATGTAAATTCATTTGTGTAAAAGCTCGGGTGAATAAAACCCATTTCTCCTCACTACTCGCAATTTTTACCCCCACTCCTGCACTTCCTCTTTATTGCCCCTTTCGCCAGGAACAGCCTATTAGCCACGGCCTGCTAATGTCCTCGCGATGAAAACGGATGGGAATGTCAGATTTCCAACTTTAAGAGAGTGATGTCATACAGCAGACCACGGGCATTAAAGAGCCAGCCACGATCACCCAGGCGGGAACCAGACTAATTGTTATGAGTATGTTTCATGAAAAATGAATGCGTGCAAATGCGCAGAGGGATCTTCTGGTTGAATACATGTATGTCTCTAATCACCCTCCACTTCCCCGAGCCACGTGTTTAAGGCCTGAACATAGAGAGCCAAAAACACACACATCAGTTATAGATATCCCACATACAAAAATGTACTCAGCTTAATCTGGTTTGCACAGAAGGTAAATTATTTAAGAGAATTAATTGATTTCGGTGATATGAAGGTTGAGTACGCTCAGGCTGTTTGAGTAATAAGTACAAGGCTTTGCAAAAAACAACTTAAAAAGTAATGAATTATTTATAGGTCAGAACAGAAAGTACAATGAATGTGAAGGCGAAAGCTCAACACATAATAAATTAAGGGCACTGAAGTTGATTTCTCTGGAGTCGATGAAAAAGACCTTTAACTTTTGGATAGAAAGTTTAAAAAGTAGCAGTGAAGCATTTGTAAACTTTGAAATTGTAATATGACTGGAACATACCTATTATTAGGGTTGGGATGAGATACAATTCCCACAAGACGAGATTGGGTCGAGAAGAGATTTTGACATGATTGGGAATAAATAAACTGTGCAATCCGGTTCACTATTTTGGTCACAGAATTTATTTATTTATTTAATATTTTGTTAGCACTATTGCACTGTGTTTTGGAACTGTAGCTTCTCAACTAACTCATCTAAATAACCAGCTAACTCACTAGCGCTTTACCCTTTTTTTTGTCCAATCTAAATGTAAAAACATGGGGAAAAAAATCTCACAATATAATTTTTCTACTGTGTGCATAATCTTGCGTCAATTTTGTCTCGCAAGATCTTGTCCCATTCCTATCCAAGATATCTTAAACACTTATAACAACTGTTGTATACATGGGTCGGCTGAAAGCAAATTAAACCTGATTCATTTACTTTAGCAAACGCGAATAAATGTTCCGACTATACAGTGTGGAAAAATGGTGAGGAATTCATTCAGTCTATTTCAGACAATCCAAAATGTAAGTGCTTTTGTGTTTTGATTTGTCATAATTGAGTCTGACAAAATATAATGGTGTTTATAAGTTAGCGCCGATGTGGGTTATTAGGCTATCCATTAGTGAAATCAAATCAAAATTGCTCTAATTTTACCAAATACTTGTTCATCACACACTTTGTATTCAATCAGCAAGCTTTTTTTCAGAATCTCTTTCACATTCTCTTTGTCTTTTTATGACTATTATTTTGGTTGATTTTCCGCAACAACAAAAAACTAAATCTGCTCTATTTTGATAATAAGGCAAGAGCATTATGTGATAATCAGGGTAGGGATTAGGTTAGGCAACGTGTGTGAGGGCAATTCAGTCAAAGCTGCTGGAAAAGAGAGATATAACCGCGAGACAGATAAGAGGAGTGATGATTGGGATGAGAAAAAATGAAGAGTAGTCTCTTGAAAATCAATAAGATCAACTTTGCCTTGAATCTCAATGCAGAAGATTTGGATCTCTGACGCTGATTATTTATGGGAAATGGACTTATGTGGGGAGCAAATGGCACCTCTTCCCTAGAAACAGAATAACAGCAGTAGCCTACCATCCTAAGTGACAGCTAATTAGAAGAACAAAACTACAGTATCACCTGATTTTAACTTCGATAACAGGGTAAACAGAAAGCATGCTGTCTGTATCCATAACATTACATTATTCTATCGCTTATTAAACCGCTCTAAACGCTATCAAAACACACAAAGCAACAATTCAGAGTATAATAATAACGTGTAAATAGTAAAACTGAGCACATATTCACCCATTTTCCTTCTGCAGAGGACTCTTGCCCGTCAAACGAAAACAACACTTACTTCCGGGTAGAGGCGCTAAGTTCCGCCTTACGTGCAGAAACTGGCCAATCGTGTGCGTCGACGTCAAACCCTGAGCCCACGTGACCACAGCAAGCCAATCAAATCCAGCAGCGGCACCACAGCGGTAAACAGCAGGGGAAATGTGGCTTTTTTTCACCAATAGCTCTTAAATCAAGTTCTAATGTTGTAGTTACCCAACATAGCGACCAAGATGGTGCAAGGGACGGTAATACACGTACTCCTGCAAATATGCACGTTTATATGCGTTATTCTTGATATGCATTTATTTTGAGGGGCACTTTTTATAATCTAAATGCAGGAGGATAGGACTTGAAGTAAGTTTACACGTGTGCCATGTTATGCTAGTCAGAGCAGCACAGATGACGTGAGCGGGATTGTTAGAAGCCGTGAGCAAGAAACAAATAACAAAGATATTGGGCTAAATATGTGCTCCACGCAGACTGACAGTGTGGCCGGTCAGATTAAACGTCTAATGAAAGAGTTTAAAAGTCTTCACGAGCAGAAACTGGAAAATATTAACATGAATCCATCAAATATGAAAAGAGAGGAGCTACAACAGGTATGTGACGTCATGTTGCACGTGTTCAAGGTAGCGTGGCCGAGCGGTCTAAGGCGCTGGATTTAGGCTCCAGTCTCTCCGGAGGCGTGGGTTCGAATCCCACCGCTGCCATTATGACCCTTACACTAAATTATTGTGGGGGCGGGTTTCATCAGTCGTTTTTATGTAACTAAACGCAAATGATTCTCTGACAACCAGAAAGTAGGAAAGAAAAGCGCAACTGTACCTTTTACTGCTACACCATTAAATAAACTTTTAACTGTGTTAAGGTCTACTTCAAAACTGCTAAAATGTAGCAAAACTCTTTTGAAGGTTGATAGAGTTTCTTGACATGATTTTTTAAAGGAAAAGCTGCAAAAAAAGTTCTGAAAGAAGACAATGAGAAGAAAATGGTTGAAGAGAATATGTTGTTTCCATATACAGAGGGCTATTGACCAACCTATTTATCTAACCTTTGTGTTCTAATAATGTTGCCTGAATCAAAACAGGAGTCTTGACATGTGTAGATTTGTCTATCCATTAGGGTATGATCTGGTCCAAAATTCAAAGAGCGTCCTGTTCAGTGTGCCTTGGCCATCAGAGATGACCTCTGTCCTGTCAGATAAATGACAGGAGGAAGCAGAGGGGTGCTTTCATAAAGCCACAGCACTTGTAACAGGTGGCAAATTGCATTATGTTTCCATCCCAGCGGTAGCGCTCAGGAACACAGATCCACACTCATATTTAGAAAAGGAGAGGTTTCTAATCATCAAGATTGTCATGAGGCATCATTTAGTTACACAATGGAGCGTGTGTGAGGCGGCCTGTGCATCAGAGCAGGTAACAAGGTTTCAGAGATGGGTTTGGTTTGCCGGCCTCAGCCTTGTTTGGTCTTAACAAGGTTATTGTTAGAACCAAGGAGCTTCTAAGTCTTACAGGCTGATGTGAACAGTCCATCACAGCCTTAGCCTGCCCTATAGAAACATTGGCAGTTTTAAAATGTATTACCACAAGTTTAACTCACATGAAAAAACACATTTTATACATTTGATATTTTTAAACCTGTTTAATTAACCAAATAATATTTCTTAGTTTTTGTGGAGTAATTAACACTCGTTGTTGAATTATGTCTTGTTTTTTTCTTTTCATAGATGGAAGTGGATGTGCTTCAGTGTTATGTGAAAGACCTGACAGAGCAGAACCAAGTCCTCATCCAGACCATTGAAGATTTACACAAAGAAACTTTAACCAAGTCTGGAATGAGAATGCATACGTCCTGTACTGAAGTAAGTACATACACAGTGTAGGAATTAAATTTCCATCTTTGAGCTCATTTTATGTCTGTGAGAAAGTACTGTTTATATGCGTAGCAGCTTTAGACTGCACAGGTCTCATGTAGTTAACCAATTCAATGTATTTGAAAAGCACAATTCTGTTAAATATGGATTAGAAGCAAGCAATTTTTCAATTAATTTGAGAATTTCTGTCATTTAAAAGTAATTATTCCAAAAGAAAACCATAAACAGAAATGCTACTTTGTTCTGAAAATAGTTTTAAAGTTATAATCCAAGTTCAAGGCCTATCAGTGAACATGGGTGAGCTAAGAAAATCCTAAACAAACAAAAGGTCTTAGGCTGTTATTTGAAAGGATGATCAGGAAGGACCCTAAACAAAGGAGGTCACATCAAACTCAAACACAATTTACCTTGAAAAGTAATTTCTTTCTTATTCAGTGAGAGAGGGGACACTTGATGTAGTGACCTCAGTATTGTCCCTGTAGTTGTGGTCCTGCTTCTGTCGCCGCACACACTGAGTGGGATTTGCACACAGAAACGTAATTACGCTCCTTTGTACATCTTAGTACTTATCTGCTTTTATAGACAAGGTCAAAGGGTTGGCTTTATGTGCAAAAGGGTCATAGCAATATAAAGATGTGCATTTCTCAACATTCAAAGCTGCCAATTTGAACTTCAGTCAGTTTAATTTTCATCAGTAACAGTGGAATGGGCTTAAAACACAAACTGCTACAGATATGACAGAGTTCAGTCCTTGTGTATCTGTTTACAATTAAGCATGAAATAACCAAAAAAGTAGCAAAATACTGTACTTATTTTTAGGTATCTGTACTTTACTTAAGTATTTTACAGTGGATACTTTTTACTTTTTACTTTTACTTCCTTACATTTGAGAGCAGTATCTGTACTTTCTGCTCCACTACATTTTTGAACAAGATTGAAAAGATATTTTTACCATGTTCACGGTAACATCCTGACTAAAGTTTTTGAGTTCAAGCTTCGGCTTTGAGTAAACGAAAATAAATACATAAAATTCATAAGAAAAATTAAGAGATTGGTTTGTCTTGCTACCGTTGATCAAAATATGCATAATTTTGTAATCAGTACTTTTACGTTTTACTCTTAAACTACATTTTTAAATAGTTGCTTAAATACTTTTACCTAAGTAGATATTTTCATGTGATGATTTTACCTTGAAGTCTATACATGTGTCCCCTGTTATGAAATACTTTACACAACTACTGGTATTTAAATAAGTTGTAAAATAAAAGAGAAATTGATGTTAACGTGATCGACTGGGCTTCACTGAGAATCTCCGTTTTCCCACGCCAACTCACTGTCTGTTGAAGTTACTTTGAGTGTTTTCTGCTTCCAAATTGGTAAACAAATACTTAAACAAATGCCCTGCTCCACTCCACAGTCTATTAGGGTAGTCAGGGGACAACTGTGTATTTCTGCTCTGATGTCCATAATGTAAAATCCAATCAAATGAAGAGCATTTAGGACTACTTATGGGTCGTTCCACCATGTAAACGATGCAATGAGCTTGGTAATAGGAGCTTGGCTAACGTCTGATTGAATCGTAGTCTATGGTCCTGTTGATGCACAATAGGGTTCAGGGGTAATGGGCACTGCAGAGTTGGTTTTGTGACCATAATATGATGAAATCCAAAGCGTTCTATGGAGGACTACTGCAATCCGCATGTTTATTTATCATTCACAATGTGGGAGGGTTTCCGTATATTTCTGTATCGCCGTTATATTAAAATTTAGCTTATAATGTAGCGGGATTCATTATCAGTATCAGAAATGTTGTGTTTTTACTGACCCCTCCTTTAAAATCTCAACGCTGAAATCTAATTCTCTTATGTGCAGCTAAGAAAACACGAAAAGGTCATCACAGGCCCAGTAACCGCTAACACAGCTGGTCCAGCGATGAACGCAAGAATTTTTATTTTTGGACTCCATAAACTACAGAGATGGAACATTGAACCAGCAACACGCGCGTTAAACTATCCAAGAATCCGTCCCACCTAAGGCTCAAAGTAACAGCGACGCACTTCTGTTTAGATTTGACCCCTGAGAATGGACGACACCGAGGGGAAGAGGACACGTTTAGTCGCTCCGTTGGTAGAGTTTTTGCGCAGCGATCTGAAAGTTGACAGTTTGAACCTCGCTCTTGACTTCGACGTCATCGGTAGAGCTGCCAAATCCACTGACCCACAGGTCGGAGGTGCGATTCCAGCTCCCCGCAGATGAACGCTGTCGTTTTATCCTTGAGCAAGACACGTATAACCCCCACCTCGCCCCAGTGTCTACGTCCACCGGTGTATCAGCGCGACTTGTTCCTTAATGTAAATCGCTTCGAGTGCCCAGAAGGTGGAAAAGCGCTATATAAAAACAATGAGACCATTCTGCGTTTACTATTAGAAAAATGGACTTTTTCTGGTGTGAATTTAATGAAACGTTATTCTCTGAACGGGATTATATCTGTCTATATAATGGCATGTAAAAGAGCTCCTGTCTTCCATGCAGCGTTGTAACTCCAGTCAATAAAGCAGGACATTTCCTTCAGGTCCACATTAAAACAGTTTTCTAAGTGCGTGACCTTCTGTGTTGTTCCTGCAGACGACGACGCTCATAGACTTAGACTCGTGTAATAGCTGCTCGGAGGGAGTGTGAGGAGCCAGGCAGTGCGAGCCAGGGGAGGTCAGGAGGTTGCGATGGTTGACTATGCTAATGCTGTTGTTAATGACTTTGCTCTGAGTGATAATTGATCGTCTTCATTACCATATTAACTCCAGTGCCCCCACCCAAGTCAGACCCCCCCCACACACACGCACGCCAACCTCACAGTCTCTCGCCATGCCGTAATGGATGCCCCCGTTTGATCCTTGGAATAATGAACTAATTAGCTTAATTAAAATCAATAGAGGTGCCAATACTGGGTTACACATTTCAGAAATGCTGTCTCTATCAGCGGGGAAAGGAATATTCCCAGCGTCGGAGAGTCCCGGGTGGGAGGCATGAGTGCATTAACGGGAAGAGAGGGTCCACAAAAATGGGATTGAGATATAGGAAGGCTAATTATGTCACTATTGGTGAAAAGAAATACTAAAATAATGTTTTATTCCTTTAAAGGGGGTAAAGCTGTCAGCATAAATTTACCATTAGACACTTTAATTAAATTGCTTAAGGCCGAAAGCAGCCTGGAGTTTTAATTTACACCTCGACCTGATTGTTTGTTTGTTTAGGCCTAGTCCAGCGTCGTTAATTTCTGGTTTAGCGCTCGCTCAGCTTTGCTCCTGGTTTGAAACGTGTTAATCCCTCGGTTTACGCCAGGTTGAGTCCTAGATTTGTTCTGGTTTAGTCCCGGGATAAACACAACAGCTCTGATTAGGCCTGTCTCGATAATGACTATATTGATTTATCGTTCAGTGTATAAAAGGAAATATTTTGGGGCTCGTTTTTTTGTAAAAGTGGAGAGATTGATTTGAGATATGTTTTTATGTAAGAAGGTCAGATTTGAGCTGTAGAAGGTAGAATAAACACGTTCTGCTATTCATTTGTTGCATCTCAGGCCTTTTAATGACACAGTTTATTAAAAAAATGGGATTATCCTGCATTGTATTTGCGGCATAAAAGATGACCGTTTATCTCGATATTTCTCCGTAGCGATTTTATATCACGCTTCAAAACGTGTTACCGCGACAGGCCTTGCTCTGATATACTCCAAACTTACTTCCAGTCCAGCGTTTTGTCAGTGATTTACTGTGCGATCCGAAACGGGATGTTTTTGTAGTAGAGCGCAGACATTTTGAATTTGTTTAAAAGTGTTAAATTTAAGCTCTTAGACAAGGGGACAAAAACGTAATGGGAGGGGTAAAATGAATACTAGAGACAAGCCAGGAGCCAGAGAAAGGAGAACTAAATGAGAGCGAGAGGGCGAAAGAGGTTCCTAATGCTGATTTATGAGTGCTTGACGGTCGTTAGCTGGAATAAATGGCTTGTAGGAGTGGCTGTTGCATTACTCCCTGTACAGGATACTAAGTGCATTGTAAGGTCAGCCATAAGGCCAAACTTACATATGTAGCACAGTGCCCTTGTAAACCTTTGTTAATATATCAGCACCGGGATTGGACTGTAAGTACTCCAACTGATGACCGCATGCGTCCGATATGCGCTGCACAACTGAGGGACAGGAAGGAGGAAGTTTATCTAACCATGAATGTAAATACTTGAGTGTAACTACAGCAATTGGTCTTGATTTTAATGAAGGAGCCTCAGATATGCCCAACATGTTCTCATTAGCTTGACCCAAAAGTTATCTCAAAACTTTCCTAATTTGTGACGAGAATAATCACGAGCTGCTTTTATAAACCGAGATAAAACAAAAACGTGCGTGCCATATTAACATTTTCGCTTTTCTAGTAATAAGAAAACACGATTAGTATGTAGCGTTTCCTTATATAGCATTAGCAGCTCACGTATTACTGTCAAAATGTGATTCAAGACCGTGGACGGATGAAGGAATGGGAAAAGCGTGTTTGTTTTTTGGTAGGGATCCTGGGAAGTTTAAACGTTTTCCTTTAAAAAAAATCATAATAATATACCGCTTTTGTCACGTTAATTATGTTTTCTTCTAAATACTTCTTACACATATTGCATATTTTTGGGTTTGTTACAAAAAACTAGTCCTTATTAGTATGAAAAGTATCTGATATGATGCAATGTTTGTGTAATCTGCTCTTTCGCCTCTCCTCCTCCACTTGTGTTTTTGACCATTAGGTTAATAGTAGACTTTCCACACCACTCATAGTAACGTTATTGCATCTCCCACATCTAAAAAACACATGCATATATTTGTGTCCCTTCGCTTCTAACAAATGAGTTACCATGGTCATAACCTCCACAGAGCTTATTACCTTAGATTGTGGGCTTTTTTTCATAATGCTAAGACTAGTGCTGACAGATTACTAACAGGATGAAGTCACAAACGCACACACAGACGCAAACACACACACATATTGGGGTCCATAATGAGACCTTATTCCGGACACAGAACCTCCAGCTGCCTGTAAATTACATCTGCCACTCTGCCATACATACTTAATCAGCTAATGTTGTTTTATTTCTATTATTAATTTGTTCTCGTTTGTGATTTATCTAAAGCGCCCCGACATCACACCAATATTTTGTCCGCTTTACAGTTCAGAGGGGGCAGAGCAAGGAGAGGAAGCCGTGCGCGGAGTCGTGTACTTAGGGGATTGCATCTGTAATGAATTGACTGGCTGTTTAGGCATACATAACATTGGCTACTACTCACCTTAATAATGTAAGCAGGTCGTAACTCCTGCTAACCCAAGGGTATATAAGGCACGCATTGCAAACACACACATATTCTATCGCCACACACACAAATCTACCTATATTAGCCGCTGACCCCGCTGTGCGCCAGGTCTCCCCATTGTCACGCGGAGGCTGCGTTGGAATATCAATATTTCATGACGGGGGGAGAAGGTAGTGCAGGTTTTTATATTGTGTTTGGATAATAGCGGTTTTCTGTAGCTCAAATGACAATGAGAGGAGAGAATATTGCGGATTATTTCACGTTTTTATCATTATTAACAAGAAATCATCGGATCAATAACGTTATTTACCTTCAGTTAAAATCCCAAGTACTTTTTATCAACTATCTGGATGAATGTAAACACACAAACGTACAATTCACAACCGTATAACCGTCATTGTAGCTTAAATATCCACATTTTGTTGAAGTAACTGCACGATTTCAGGGCTAGTTTATGCGTGTTGTTTTGATTACGCAAATAAACAGCTTGAGTTTACATTACAGATCCCGTTAGTTTAGACCCAGAGCCCGTCCTGCAGTTGTAAAGTCTCACAAACGCTGACCGGTGAGTCATCGCTGCCGCCATCGATTTCCGTTTCCCTGAGTGACCCCTGTCGCCACGACGATAGAGTGACCCATATTTCACCAGACCTGCTGCTCTTTCTCTCCTTTTTTTTGTTTTTTTTTTTTTTAACATTGCGTCTATACTGGCACTCAGCGGTTTTTGTTTACCGCAAATATTACTAGTTTGTTTTTTTTTTGTTTTTTTTACATTTGTACACACTGTTTTACCATATTTAATTTCAGAAATACTTTTTTTTTTTCCCCAATTTCAATCACATTTGTAATCAGTCAGGTTAAATTTTTAATTCTGGCTAGAGTGGACATAAAATATTAATTATCGCAATTATTTATTCATTTATTTTTGTGTTGTTGCGCTGTTCGGGTCAGGTCAGGTCTCTGGAACCGATTTTAATTTTGTGAGCGAGGGCCATTGAAGATTTGAATTTTCTGCTTAAGTTTGAGCTAACGCCAACAGTGCGTCTTTATGTATTGACCCTCGTTTGTGTAACTTTTACTATTGTTGATTATCTGCATTGTTTCCACTTTCATAACACAGCACTTCAGCTCATAATAACCAAATTACGCTCATGTATTTTGAACCAAACAGCAGTTATGCAGTCAGAGAAACAGGGGTTATTTAAGTCTGGCTTTAACAGAAATCATAAATTGAACTGAACAAGTGTTGTGTTTCTGTGTATCAAAGCGTTCCTTTCAAAGCCAATGACTTCCTGTGCTACTGTTACATCAAATATGTCTTTAGATGAAAGCCTAACTATCACAGTATTACCATAATCACATTTCAAATTTTACTTCTTCTTTGTAGGCCATTTGATCTTGTTAGTCTTGTTCTTCCTGATTTGAATTGGGTTTATTTATGCGTACTTGATCCTGTCATTGAAAATCAGACAAACATTGACCGGAATAGTCACTTAAGTTGTTGTGCGCTTTTTCATTTATCCTTCAGTTTTCCCATGATGCACTACGGTGTTTTTGTGGGCCAGAAACGCGCCGGTTTGTTAGCAATTAGTAAGTACGTCTCACCTTTCCCTCTTAACATCCTTTCAAACCTCAAATCAACTGGGCAAAAAAACGAAATCGTGTGATAATTAGCACATTTTACTTTTTAGATCTGCGATTAAAAACAATTAATTTATTCCTGTGTTTTTTTCCCATGATGCATTGTCAAGTTCACAGCCAGGAAAGGTGAAAAATTTAACTAATTAACAAGGCTTTTTTTTTGCACGGTTAGCGTCTTGTCAAAGCTGGACTAAAACGCACACTTAAAAATAATATGTGATAATTACCGCCTTCAGAGATCTCTAATTAAAACCAAAGCGCTAACGATATTGTAACAGTTCTCTGGTGTCGCCCGTAGGTCTCTGCGGAGAGGCTCGGGGCTGTGTCTCTATGCGAGCACGTTGGCCCCACAGCACACTGCGCTCACTGGTAATGTATTTAAATATGGTACATGCTTCTTGTGATAAATGTCTTGTCAAAAGTTTACTCTGCACTATTAACCAATGAACTAATAAGTTGCATTCTAATAAGTTCCTGGGTGGACCACACACCTCCGCGCTCGGCAGGCGGGTGCAGGGAGAGGTAACGGAGCTGGCCTCAGGGACTCCACTCTCCTCGGGGGAAGTGGAGGTCCTCAGGGAGCCTCGGCAACACCACTGTCCCTTTGGCAATATGCTAATACTTATATGATATCTCCCACCGAGCACCGCGCCAGCCCCTCAAGACTTGTTCTGTTTCTAGTTGATGGATTTCGTGGGGGAGAGAAATAGTTTTAATTTTAACATATACTTTTCAGCAAAATCATTGAAACTATCATGTTCTGAATCTATAATATCATGCATAAAAATGTGTTTTACATTTTTACTATGACAGTGAGACACCTGGACTCAGTTTCATATGAAAATCACTTACAAAAATCTGGGGTGGTTTTGGGAGAAAAAGTTATGTGCAATAATTAATTATACATATCCAGTTCTAGTCATAACTTTGCACATGAATTTAAAACATACAGTCAGCAGTGTTTTTGGTGCTGCTCACAGTTAAACAGATTTATGATCGGACAGAACTGATAACAACGTCTACCGCAAGCTTCTGAAATTAATTTAAATCATTTATTTTTTACCTCAGAAGTACAAAACATGAAATATATTGAGCTATTAAACTACAACAATGTTAGAAGTATTTGAAATAGTGTAATCCTTCTGCGCTGTGTCAAAAAGTAATCCAAAACAAAGGGACTTTATCACTCAGTCAATATTTTTATTGTCTTCCAGAACAGCAAGAGGGCATCCAAATATGGTGTGAACTAACCAGACAGTGGTTTGACAGCTTGTGGTGCAATTAAACCAAGCATCCAAGCAGAAAAGGCCCGGTCTGGCTCAGTGTGGCACAGCCCGTGTGTTGTGCGGCTGCTTTCCTCTTCACTCATACGGCGGCACGTTCAGGAGGGCATGATGGATCCTCGGTTAGGGCACTGACTGTCACAAACGCATAGATTTAACATTGCACCTGGAGCTCTTTAAATGGCTGTGCATGTATAATACAAAGTAAGAGGAGGTAAATGAAATGGGTAAATCAGGAGGAGGCAGATGACAGGTTGAAACGCTGGGTGAGTGTGTGTTGTTTGTTGCCACCAGCGTCAACATTAAAAACATCAGATTGAAGCCAGCCTCCAGGGTAGCATCACTCAGCCAGGTGTGAGTGTCTCTGTGTACACGCTAAACTGCTTTCATCTACTTCCCCATTCCTCACTTTTTGTTTATCCACACATTTATTTAAATATTTCCATTCAAATGCCTCACAAAACACACACACACACACATTGATCTATTGATGTATTGATGTGTGAGCGGATGTCACTTTTGTATTTTCCATCTCCCTCCAATTTTTTAATTCTTTTCTGCGAGTGTAATCTCCTGCAGAGTTTTTTATGCTTGAGTTAGCGTGAGCGCTGTTGCCAAAAGCACTCAAATGCTTAAAGTTAGTTATAGGGAAAAGAAGCTTTGACACAATATCCTCATTCTCATTTGGGAAAGGTAGAAACTTTTCCAGTCCTGCAGTGCCCCTTGGAGTATTTGACATAGTTCAAAAACTTTTCTGGAAACACAAAGATACATAAGAAGTAGACTGCGGGTTCATTACTGTTAGATTGTTGTTTAGCTTGTGCCTGCACTAGCTGTTTGTGTCGAGCTGTCACCCGAGTTTGCAGTGAGCTGACAGACTGTGCCCTGGACCGAGAGTGGCAATCAGACCTAACACCGCCTCATAGACACTCTCTAGTACAACATCATTTACAATTAACTGAATTCAAGTCATGTCAAGAACAAGAACCTTTTTATGAATTAGTTTTTCCACAATGATACATTCAGCAGTATGTACATATTTAGTGACAGCTTCTGTCAAATGCGCAGATGTCACACACTCCACTCCTCTCCAGACTTGTGCTTCACACCGGAGCTTCCTCCTGCTGTTCTCACAGCCCGAGCACTGTGACATCTGCAGTGCAGCCACATGGATAAGCAGCTGCCACACTGAGAGACAGAGGGGAAGGGAGGGGGAGAGACGAGAGGGAGGGAGAATGAGAGGAAGCGGGATAGAGAGGAAGGGTGGGAGAGAGAGGGAGAGGTAGTGGGAGAGGGAGCGAGAGAGAGAAAGAAAGAAGGAGATGGAGAGAAAGGGAAAAGGAAGCAGCAGAAGACAATTGCGGCACAAGCTGAGAGGGAGTGGACCCTGATAAGCAGCAACAGTTAGACGTACAGCAGGGTGACATGGAGTGCACCTGCACGTGTGTGTGTGTGTGTGTGTGTGTGGGTGTGTGGGGGTGTGTGTGTGTGTGTGTGTGGTGGCGACGTGGCAGTGTGCCAGCTGGTGCCATCTGGCTGCTTGACAGAGCTCTTCTCATTAACAGGGGGTTAATTGCTGTGGCAGCACCCAAGCTGTGTCAAACATCACCCTGGGGACGTGAGGCAGCAGACACACTGCACAGTTGTGTGAGCTCGCGCACGCTTCTGGGAGAAAACACTTGACATTAGAAGCTCTGTCTATTCTCCATGTGTAAATGGCTGACTACAATGAGCAGTGCATTAGCTTTGCCCTGGCATGTAAAAGGGCAGAATTAAGACCAGGCTGTTGTGTATGCATGTATGCCAGGGCACGTGGATGTTTATGAATTATGCCTGCTTTCTGTAATGATGTAGAAAGAATTAGGTTTACAGAGCCAATGTCTCTAGCCCTAAGGGCAAACGCAGACACGCACACATCCATGGGACAGGGAAAAGGGGTGGCAATTTGCATGTTATTACTGCATATTCATGACTAATTTTGTTAGCCTTGCCTAATAGGCCTGAGTGACAGCTTGAAAAATCGGGAGGCTGCTTTAATATCACACACACTTATGCACACACACTTCAGTCACGTTCGCCCTGCCATCTCTGTCCACACAGTAATCATAACAGCACTTATAGCTCTAAATAGGAATTCCCTGTTCATCTGTTGGCTTGACACTTTGTCATTTGTTTACGGCCATGTACATTACAATAGGGTAAAATATATAGCCTCATTTGTTACATGCATAATCATTACCTCTCACCGCAGGCATGGCATGAATATATTTGCATTTTGACCTGCAGATAATATACATCCGGATGTATTGCATTTTAATATGCATTTTCCAAAAGAAGCTAAAACATGAAAATAAATAATAGAAATTTATCAAAAATCGTTCTGTTTTGTGAGATATGCACAAATGTTTGGCTTTATTATGTGCACAGCTGCACTTTTCAAATGAAATGAATACTTTGTCATTACAAAATGATATTTCTTATCACAGTTAGTGGGGCTTAAGCAGCCGTCTGCATGTTGACACACACACAGAGCCACTACCCGCTGTGCAGGTGAAAATAGGGATGAAATTGGCTGCAGTTCCTTTCATTCAACACCTCTTTCCATTTTCAACCTGTTCCCGTTTTAGACCATTACGTCTCAAAAAATTACTTCCAAATTTTGGCTGATTCAAGTATTTTCTTCCCCAAACTGACAGGAAAATAAGATTGGAAATAGCTAATACTCAGGCAATGTTTTTGCCCTCTGTGCAAAGAGAAAGTTAACATGTTTTGTTCTTTACAGAAGTTTTCACACATCCTTGGTAAAAAAAAACATTTTATCTGCGCAGAGTGTATTGTTTTTGTATTGTTTAGTTTATTTTGAGATCACTGCTCTGCAAAGATGTAATGTACAGTGAGAGCGGTATGCTAAAACAACAAATCAACTCCCTTTACAATGCCTCTACTACACATACGTCCCTGCTCTTGTAAAGCCAGTTTTATGTATATTCTTTCTTTCTTTCAAAGTATTTTTTTCCCCCGTTCCAGCTGAAAGATTTAACTCAGAGCCCTCTATCCAGTCACATGTCACTTTTGTCAAATCTTGCCTTTCCTTCGCTGCTTGGTTGTGTAGACACGCTTGATCAAATGTAACTTTAACATTTTTAATCTGTGCAAAGTTTCATCAGAGTAACTCATCTGGCGAGGCTGGTAAATATGAGATCTGTGTGTGTGTGTGTGTAGTTTTTAATGTGTATGTTCCATCTCGGGTGTGTGACAGCTGTCATGGGTGACGCAGAAAGGTGTCTGGGCAGAGTATTTTCACCGCTGGGAAATACACACACAGACACACACACAGACACACAAATATATATGATACACCGACGTACACACTCAAACTCATATCTCCTCCTGCTGCTGTCACTAGGCACAAAATTCACCCGGCTCAGCATCTCTTTGCTCTGTTTAAATGAGATTTTTTTCATGAATCAAATATTACATTTTACACACGCTGCACGCTTTTTGCTTATTTATTTTCTTGTTTTGAATTAGAAAACCTCAAATATATCAAGCAACATCATATTTTTTGACATCTCGTCGTAAGGGTAGGTAAGGTAAAAGATAAATTGCGAAATTACGTTGAGAGCCCCTAATGCCACAGTCGCATTTACTTCTGCCTCCATCTTGACACACACCGTAACAGATTTAAAAGCTGTGGACATTTGAATTAATAGCAGGAGGATTTGAAATATTATTGCTGTTAATCATAATAATAACTTTGTGTTTTCTGTCGTCTATAGTGAGTTTTCTTTGGCTGAAATTACGACTTCACTAGAAGCCCTTGAAGTCCAATTGCAGACCAAGGACGTGGTCATCTGTGATCTGGAAAAGAGACTGAGCGAGAATGAAGATGAGCAAAGTAAAATGGTAATAGACTTAATTTCCCTGGTTTTAAGTACGGCATATACTAATTTCAGATAAGTGCTGACTTAGTCTCACACCTGTTAAAATTGGCAGCCTTTAGTAGAAGGTAATTTTCTTTTAGTCTTTCTGAAGTTAAATGAAAAATACTCAATCTGCAGCTTCCCCCAAAATTATGAAGTTTAGTTCTATAAAAGTCAACCTGATCCAACCAAGTTCATTCTGGCACAATATTTCAGCCTAAGTCTCAGATCACCTGCAATTTTAAACAACTTTTAAAGGGAGGCGTGCTTGTTATTGTTGTCTCTGAGGTGGAGAAGTCTTATTTTACGATATTGGTTTGGCAGCTGTGCTAGGAGCGCTCCGTGTGCAGCCAGGTTTAACAGGAAGCTGAGGCGTGTGTGATGAATTACCAGCATATCTCCAGGCCCTGGGTAACAAACATGGCCTCTCCGTCCGGGATTAGAAGAGACTTTTTACAGCCTTCCCACACCTCCTTATAGGGTGTCACTAAATTATACCGACTGCTGTTTTACTATCTGCTGTGGCTTACACTTACACTCACAAACACACATGTCCCGGGCTGCGCATGTGGTAAACCCAGACTTGTTGCTTGTTTACGAGTTGGCTGTGTTCTGTTTGTTTATGCCCTTTTGGATTGACTCTTTTGCACTGCTGCTAATTAGCGGTTTGTCTGATTACAGAGTCTCCCGGGAACATGACACTAAGTAAAGCGTACTTTTGAGGAGTGTTGATATATTTCTTCATTCAACACGTGTCTCCGTTTAAGCAGTTTGTGGAGAGACTGCGAAACGGGCTGCATTTTAAGCATCTACTCTGAAGTTTATTTCGCAAATATGGCTCATGAAGGCCCAGCTCTGTGTGTTTTTGAACTTCTGATTATAAGCAGAGTAGAAATTATTAATCACATTTATCATAATTAATTAATTAGTGAATTCATTAATGGCTATTTAAATGCGGTATAATCAAGCGTTAATACTATGTGCAGGTGAAAAATACTTCAAATAGATTTGGCCGCAAAGCCAAAATGAATCAAAATTGCATAAAAATGAATGCATATTTTCTGATTTAGATGTAAAAATATTCAAACTATATTTTAGTTGACTAATCAAACATCAAATAATCACTGAACTGTTGACTTCAAATATGATTATAAGGTGCAGCCCAATTTTCTAGCTTTTTTTTTTTTACTTTTAACAATTACTACTTCAATAATATTTCATGTAATATAACAAAATACTAATATATGTCCCAAGCAAACAAAAGTGGTATTTTTTACATACGCAGTACTCTTTTTATAAATGTAATATGTATTTTTCTTTTGCCCAGGAAGGATCCGTGCTGCTGGAGAGCGGTGAGATCCTGCCATACCTGCAGACACAGCTGTCTTGTCTGCACAAACTCCAGGAAGACAACATAAAGGAGATCGCAGAGAAAGACATCTGCATCACTAAACTGCGAGCCAACATGGAGGCGCTGAAACGAGAGGAGGCACACAGGAGCGCTCAGGTAAAGTGTTCACGAGCTGGTGTTTTGTGCTGTAATGGTTAATTATAATTGATTAGAAAATAATGAGATAGAATATTTGAAATTTTAGTTTAAACTCATGTTAGTTTGTGAAATAGTGGAGAAGCTGCAGGAGAAAGTGAAGAGGGAGCGTGGAAACGAGGTTGAGGAGGAAACAGGAGCAACAGGGGAGACACAGGGGAGCAAGACAATATGGGGGAAAGGAGGAGAGTATTTGAAGAGGAGGGAACGCCTCACAATCAGACGTGCAAAAGTCCAGCTACTACGAGCACAGAGGCAGTAGTAGCTTCATTCATACAATACTCCAGAACAGGTGTAGTGGCTTAGGCTTAATCGCACTCTTACCTGTCTCGAAATGATCTTTTTCTGGGCAGTGAAATATATTCTGATCTGTCTATTTTCCCACCATTTTTTAAACATCTCTCTTTCAGCAGCATTTCTTTTACTGACGACTCCACATGCTACAGTTTTGTCTACATATGTTTACTCATACCAGGACAGAACAAAATCTTGTTCCTGTTCTGCCAGACTTGTTAAAAACAAAAACAACAAAACACTTCACCTTAATTCAGACCTCAGACACTCGCCCCCTTCTCCTCCACCTCCTCTCCTCTCTCCTTCCTGCCATCTCGCCACAACCGCTCCAAATTAATCTGCAAAATATTGATTTGAGGAGCAGGGGGCGGGGGAGGGGGGCACACGATTGCGGCCGCATATTAATACGAACAGGCCGCTCTTCGTCTCTGCTCTATACTTTAAGATCCTCATATCTTCATAATTGATTAATGTTCCTTTGTGAAGTGGGGATGAATAATACATTAGTGGGCCTGCTGCACCCTCGGGCTGATGAGAAAATGTTTAATTTCAGTAAATGTAGCGCTCCCTCTCCCTTTCTCTCTTTCATTCTGCTTCCCTGCTTATTTGTGAGAGCTGGAGTGTGTTTGTGAGCTCGCACTTGTGAGCTAAGCATGAGAGGACTGCTGGTGATTTGCCTTTTTTGTGTTTACTACATGTTAGGCGCCACAAACAAAAGGCAGCGGCTGCATATGCAAACATGAAAGAAATAAATGAGGGGAATAAACTGGCTCTTGTTTTATAAAATAAAATCATAATAATAAAAACTACTTGAGTGACTACGTGTCTGTTTACCTTTTAAGCGGATCACAATATTGGAGATTTTTGCTCTTGCTCAACCCCAGTGTGCTGTCATCTCCATGTTATCTGTCAGTAATCAATGAAAACATGCAAATGTGCCACAGAGCCACCTGATGGGGACCAGGCCTCTGCCAGGCGCAGTGAGATGACATGTGTCAAACACTGGGACTGCCACAGCGGGACTCGACTTAGCTCATCTGGTTAACAATGCTAATTATGCTAAAAACAGCTTTCTAATAATGATGAGTGATTTAAGTGCCTAGTGAGCATATGCAGTGATTTGAGAGGGTTGAGGGCGTGTTTTAACAGACACCTGATGTTTGTGTAGACAGGAGGAAACACACACAAGTCTCACGTGCACACTTAGCGGCGCCTCATTTTCATATTGAACCCGTGCCAATGATAAAAGCGCTCTAAACAAGCAGTGCTTTGTCTATGCACACAGAGCGCTAATTGAATAAATAATACTTATCCCTTAACAAGGAGGCTAATTAGTTATGCTAATCAGCCTAGATAACCCAATTAACCTCATAGAGAGACGGCTGTGTGTGTTCAGCTGTGAGTTTCTGCCTGAGAGCGTATCACACACACTTAAGAGAACACATTTGCCTAATTAGTTTTCATTGACACAGATGAGCATTTGTGTTTTCCTTGTCCTTATTGTTGTTATTGAATACACAGTAATAGGCTTTCCACACTGTTCAAAATAAGTGGTATTGAAACCGTGTCAACAGCGCTCCTCTACTTGTGCAATGGGATATATACATTTACATGCATTTGAGCCCTCTCGCCGCCTGTCTCCTAGTTAAATCGACATGGGCATGTATATTTTTACAACTATTACGGGAGTTTAAACAGAGGTTGTATTTGTACTGAGAATGTCTGCCTGTTCCATTAGTTTATGTCCTTGGAAATAGAATTTGGCCTCAAGTTCTGTGCGTTTATTTAAAACCTTCAGTCAGCGCAGCCTCCTAATAGTGAGTCGTGTTTCCTCTCGTTTAGCTCCGGCACTCATTATCCGGGCCATGTGGAAGAGACAGTGTTTGGAGAGGGAGAGGCAGGAGGGGAGGGTGAGCGACACAGGGACCCGGTGAGGGAGCCAGGGAGCCAAGGAGTGAAAACCAGAGCAAACAGCAAAGAAAAAGACAAACGGAAAAATGAGCAACGGATGTAGATCATCTTTAAACTGGCCGCAGTTTCCTTTGCTGCAAACAGTGAGCTGAGGAGGCCCACAAGAATATCATTATGCTCTCAGATGGCAGAGTGTTGAGTGAAGTGTGTAGTTTGATAGGGCTAAACACTTTAACAGGCTTTGGTTCTTATATTGTTCAGTGTAATTTAACTGATCTATTTGATTTGCTTTGATGAGTAATCTGATATATTCTCTTTCTGTTATATAATTAATGATCAAACCTCAAACGTAAATATGACTCTGAGTCTGATTTACTGTAGATGACGTTTCATAAAAGTGTGCAGCAGACAGTGTGCTGTGTCTCCTCTCTAATTGGCCGGCTGTGACACATGACCCTTGTATCCAGTTCTTCCTATATGTCACATTTGTTCTGTGAAAGACTTTAATGAAGCCATTTAAGCAAAGTACCAACAGCAGCTCTGGGTATAACACATAGCCCACGTGCTAATGGGATTCAGAGCTGAGGCCTAAACTGCAGGTTTAACATCCCGGGGCTGCGCTGGATGCTAATGTGTGCAGCTAGGTCTTGAATGGGGTGAGATGCTAATATTAGCACAGGCTCTCCTCAGCTGAGTCATCTCCTTTGTGTCCTTGGCTTATTAACTCATTTAAGGCTGATTGGATCAGTATGAAAAAGCGTGCACTTGCACTCTTAGACATAGGCTCACCAAATTTGAATATCAAAATGGAATTGCTTGACCAGTGAAAACTAGATTAATTCAAAATGGTTGCATCAAGGTGTAAGTAAAACACATGAGTCTGCATATTTTTAATGCACCTTGCAGCATTTAAAGCCATTTATAACATTAACTAAAGCTCATGTTATGCAAACACACTTTGCAAGTCAAAGCCACTTATGATAAGAATTCCTGATGCTCTTTTGCTTCTTAGCCTCAATTTGACTTCATGAGATCATCAGCATACTACAGCTATTGATTTTGCACTCCATTTGATGGAGTTTAAGCAAGCTTAAATGTGTATTGGCCCCTGTAATAGCATGTAGCCTCTTCTCTCTATCCCGCTGTAATGTTCAGGCCATGTGCTTTTCATCACAGACGCACACTCACAACTGTGTAGATTGTGATTTGTTTCTTACCACTGCTCTGTTATTTCAGCCCCCTCTCCATTAAAGTCTCTATTTAGTTTTGTCAAGGTTATGTAAACTAATTGGCCAGTGTTCTGCCTCTAACACACACTGCGCTCTCCCTTTGTTTCCTGTAGTCTTCCACTGTCTGAAGATTACAAAGTGCAGACATGTTACGTTGTTGGGTCCAAAGGGAATCATTTTATTCTTATGCAATTGTGACGGCTGCTTTATTTACCCTCCAAAATATACGGCGTATCACGTGACCGAATGACTCCTCAGACCATTAGCATAACCAGACCCAGGTAAGACACTGCAGTATAGTGACCAGTATGACACACGCACGCATTTGTACAGCTCATTCACAGCGTGCCATATATTTGTCTGAGTCCGTTTTCTCTGGAGATTTTAATTCCTCTCCTCCGTGTTGTTGTCATGGCTCCACCGGCAGTGTCTGCGCCAGGGAGACGAAGACATATTGGTGTTAATGAAAAGCCCTCCTAAACTTTCCTCCCCGCATGAATGTTTAAACACGCTTGTCATAACATTCATTCGCTCACACATGACAGCTAGCATCTGCAGCTGCCTTGCTCAGCCTCAATATTTTATCATACCATCTCCCCTAACCCCATAGTAGCACAATGGCTGGGTGTTGGCAAGCCTAATGGTAATGACTTTCTACAGCCAGCAGCCCATAATGAATTCAGCAAAGCACAGGTATACACATATAACAGTGTAATTAGCTGATGTTATAGGTGGAAAAAAGACACATTTAAAACATGAAAACAGCTAAATTACATAGGGCTGCGAGAAAAATCACAATGGAAGTGCAATTTCTATAGTTACAATCAGCAACTCACACTGACACTCATTATTTGGGTTATATAAGCTGACGTAAAACAAAAAAAAACAACAATATCTGGGGTCTTACTTTGCGTCAAACCTGCAAATCCTGTAGTTTCCAAGTCTGTTAACCTGCTTTTAAATGCTTGTTCTTAACTGCGCTGTCTTATCTCATGCTTTTTTTAATATATATAATTGTTTTTATTTACATAATTCAAGAAATGCATGTTCAGGACAGCGTAGACGGAGCAGACGAATAAAAAAAACGAATGTACACGCTCCTTTATAGACTGGACAATAGTACGATTTAAAGACGTTCTCTCCGATGTCAGTGTGTATATAAATGAATAAGCGAAGTATGTCCCGAGTCTAGCAGTACTTCTCCGGAAATATTTTAAAACGATTCGAAGCTACGCATAAAAAGAACTAATATGATGACGTATTTATAGAGCAGACATAATAGAGCCCAAGTGCAGAAATAGCAGCGAAATCATCCTTCTCATATCATGGCTTTGTGCCGTTCTGAAGTCTTGTACCTCGGCAGGTCAGCAGTTGTGACCTTGGTGGTTTTTACAGAAGTGGTTCACCATGGCAACGGTTGGTCAGCAGCCCTCAGACACCCCCGCACCCCTCATCACTCCCCAGCTGCCTCTCTGCCCATTTGATTGGACACACAATTGAAATGTCATGCCTCAGCAACACACACGCACACGCACCCGATCAGCCAGCCTGAAAAGCAGGTCACTTTGTACAAGTCCAAATAAGAGAATTCAAAGACAAAAGTGGCAAACTCAGAGGAGAGGAGGGCTTTTAGTAGCGGGGGATTCATCTCGGCTGTACTGGAGTATTCAAAAAGCAGGAAAACGTTCTGTGTAAATGCGTCTCTGTGTATTCCTGCTTATACCGTTACACCGCTGCCGGACACTGGGATTTAGCCGCACAGCTTCAAAGCACAGCGGCTTGTCATAGGCTGTAAATACAAAATCAAATGAATATTTATGTGGAACCAATTACCTGAGGGAAATGTTGTCTGTAGGTTAGTTCTGCTAACACATGTGTCTCACCTTTAGCAAAGTGGAAGCAGCGGGGGGGTGGAGGGTGGGCAGCGTTGATGTATTCGTTTTCTCCTAACAAGCTTGTCTCGGCTACTAAAATAAAAATGTCCAGTTTACAGCTTTCTCCAACAACCTTTTTCTAAATTTAAGATATAAATCATACTTTTTTTGCAGAATTACAAAATATGTATCGTCAAATACACTTCGGTATATGATAGACGGGCCGATATTTGGACTTTTTAGCATATTGGATATCGGCGTTAAATCTCCACCGCAGGCTGATATTTAGTTTTGGGCGACCTGCAGCTTAAAAATACTCATAAAGCTTTACTTGAATACTTTAGTACAAAGAGATGACTCCTCAAAATGTGACTACGCAACTGTCTTATGGGTCTGTAGTGAAAAATGGGCTGTGGGTGAGTTTTTAGTGAGTTAAAATGACATAATTTGGGGGAAATAATCAAAATCAGCCCCACATATTGGCCCAAAATTATCGGCAGAGCTCATCAGTCATCGGTTGCTCTAGATCACATGTGTCAAACTCAAGGCCCGTGGGCCAAATACGGCCCGCCACGTCATTTTATGTGGCCCGCGACAAAGTAAATTAAAAGGTATAACTGTTTTAAAATGTGAGTTTATCATTAGACACACAGTTAAACAGCCATTTTTTCATATCTATGCAAATCCATATGCAGTATTTGTAACTTGAATGAGTAATAACTATAGAAACGGTTATTTAACAAGATTAAAACGCAGTGACATTTATCTTACAGTTACATCTGGCCCTTTAAGAGCAACCATTTTGTTGATGTGTGCTCTAGATTTTAAACAATCGGTATCGGCGTCGGACTTAAAAAACAACAACAACATAACGGTCGATCTTTAATATTTAATCATGCAATGTATTCATAATATGACCTTGAACTGAACGCCGACAGATTTAAATGTGAAATAATCTGCAGACATGTCCCGTAGACGTTTGAAGTACTACAGTATACTACAGGGGAGGCTCAGTGGGCAGTGCGGGTCCCTAACTGCTGATCTACATAAACGACTGTCCCACAGTTAAAGCAGCGGCTCCTTAAAGCCCTTCTAAATCAGTGTTAAAGTCGTGATAATAGACCTCACTGACCAATTGATTGGCCTTCATATGTTTACAGCTCACTTTAATTGCCTCAAAAATACCATTTATCAACCATGTGTGTCCATGTATGTGTGTGGGCAAGCAAGCCTGTCCATCGACAAAAAGGCCTATTGATTTATCAGCATCGGGATTTGTCCCGTTCACCGTACATAAAACCCCATGCGTATGTGCTGTTCAAAATGGGAAATGGCCCCATCGATTCCCTTAAGTTGGAGCCCAAATGCTAAAGATTTTTGGATAAGCTTTCTCATTACTTAAGCTGAAATCAATAGGGGAGAGCATGGGTCTAATGAATGAACGGGCCACAGATCAGATGGGGTGTGCTCAACCCTGGCCTGTCCTGGTCGATCTGCGTGTGCGCCTGCTTTCAACACGCTTTAGGTGTTTTATAAATGTTTTGTTTATGATGATTTCTGTCATATTGAGCTCTGTTCCCTTGATATCCTCTCTTTAGATGGAGGGGTGCAGGACGGAGCGACAGAGCAAAGAGTGTCAGCTGAGGGAGAGATGTCTTTTCACACAGGCACAAGAAAAACAGATATTTTCATAACTCTATTATCGATTGTTTCCATTTGCTCGTCTTTTTACAACTTAAAATTCAACAAAGTGGATGTACGAAGGTCATACAATCAAAAGGCCTCTACCTGGATTGTCTCCGCATCCTATTGGCACCAAAGGCAGGCCGTGTTTATAGCAGAATTGATGAAAAATAAAATAACAAAGAATGCAATTTAGGAATGGTGAATACTAAATACTGATGAATCTTTCAGCATTTCAACATTCCAAGGCCTTGCCCTTAAGTTTCTTTGTGTAAGAGAAGTAATAATAATGAAACATGCTCTATGGTGTACTACTATCTGCCCAATAACCTAAACCGATTGAAAAGTGCCAACTCCGTGACCCATAAGAGATGGGCTGTAGAAGACAAATAAAGACATCAAGCCTCAATTTGTGTGTATCAACAAAACCTGAGCAGCGTAAATATCACTAACCATCACAATATTGAAACATCAGGCTCCCCTGTTCTGTCTCTCTCGCCTCTAAGGTGTCCTGCCTTTCAGCTCATAAATATGGAGGGATCATGTTGAAATTCACGGACAAGAAAGGAATTAAAATCTATTGTTGCATGTCCTTTCCCGTGTAAAGTTTGGATTAAATGTCACACATTAGCATGTGAACTTTTAAATGAGCTTGTTTGCTCGCCTCGGCGCCGGGCATGTAAATACACTTCATGGGTGTAGAATTGGGATTACTCAGCCTGTGTGGGGTCCATCAGAATTGGAGAAGGAGGAAATATTTTGGAGCCGCACAAGAAATGAGGCCACAGAGAGGGAGTGCCAAACAGTTGTATTGACTGGTGGTGGCGCGCTGGTGTGCTCACCTCGAGTGGCAGATAGTGGCGGAGGAAAGCTCCTGACGGCTCTGGCTTCTGCTGATTGAGGGAAGGGAATGATTGACGGGTTTTCCCCAAATGCCCTGATTGACATGCCCTGCCAACGCGGAGCTGCTCACAGGTGCATTCTAGTTCAAGGTGTTTTTAAGCATCAACCCCCGAAATGGGAATGGGTTCTGGGAAGGCTGACACACTCGTACTGTAGAAAAAAACGACAAACTTACGGGAATGGTCAGCAGTAAAGTTTTCCGATTGGAACCAAATAATTTTAAGTTATTTTTGACAAAGTATCACATTAAGAGCGATACGAAACACGGCATATTGAAATGATTCAGTTTGTATAAAATTGTGCGTGCCGTGCCTCCGCTCTCATCAGATTGTGAATGCGTGTTCATGTACAATATTCCATAATAAGAAAACATCACTCTCCATTCCACGTGTTTTTCATCGACTATGATTCCCTTTGTTTTAAAACGTGGGGCTGTTTATTTATCGACATAATTTCCTCTCGGTGAAGGGCCTGTGTCTGTAAAACACATTAAAATCATAATGCAATCTTTGCTAACCCAGGAGCAATGTTATTGTTCTATTATATTCAGTGAACAACAGCATCTCGGCCTGTTTATCAATCCAATATCTCATAATGTGCCCTCTGTCTGGTCATTTTGAATATAAAAAGATGCTGCAGTGTTATTGTACTATATTTCCTATATTTAGTATTAATCTCTTGTTCTGACATGCATCTCACACTTGCAATATGATATTTGATTAGTTGTTTTTTTTCCCCCTCTCTTTTCATAGTCTCCAGGTGATATTGGCTACACATACAGCGCTGGTATTATGTTTGCTGTTTCATCGGGGTATAAAAATGATTTAGTGTGTACTCAGCATGCACTGTCATTTACTAGCTTTAATTTCACTGCAAGGGTGGGCTTTATTACTCCTCTCCTCTCCAAACATGTTCTCTCTTTGTGTCAGAGAAATAGACAAGGACTATAAGGGGATAGAAAGACCCAAATCTGTATTGTAAAAAAGAACACACTCACAATGAAATAGCAGAAGTAGCTGTTTAAATTATTTATCTGTTGTTGAATTTCAGATCTCGGGTATAGCCAGTGGTCCTTTTCTCTTGAATCTTCAAACTGAGTTATTATTATTATTAGTTTGTTGATATACTATATTTAATATTTAATGACATACTATACATGTACATGAGGATGAACTCCACACAGTAAATAAAAACAACTGTAAAAGGTAACTTATGTTGAGCTATTACAGTTGTTTTCAGACTCAGAATAGCTGGGATAAACTCGAGCCTTATACAATTGGAGGAAAATGGGCTGTGTAATGTCAAATTTGTGGAATATCAACTGTATGTTTATCTAGATGCTAAAAAAAATAAAATAAAAAGGTAATTATTAGTGCAGAATTAAATGTTTACTGGGAGGTTTAGGAATATTTCAGGATCTTGCTTATTTTGCAATTACTTAAAAATAAATAAATAAATACAAGTAAAAAAAAAAAAAAAAAAAAAAAAAAAATCCAAATAAAAAAAATAAATAAATCCAAATAAAATAAATAAATCCAAATAAAATAAATAAATATAAATAAAATAAATAAATACAAATAAAATAAATAAATACAAATAAAATCAATAAATACAAATACAATAAATAAATACAAATAAAATAAATAAAAATGGTAAATGGTCACATGTTTTTTTATTTATTTATTTATTTTTTATTTATTTTGAGCACATGTATCGGACACACTTTAAGTACATTTCACAAATTCATCCTTATATAAGCTCAAAAAGGAGTGGGAAGAAGAAAACTTATTAAATCCCTCCCTGTCTTCATTTAAGACATAAATTCAATATTTTGTTTAAGCTTCATGTTTAAGTGCGTTAAGTGTCTTGCCCAAGGACGCAGCAACACAGAATCGCACCTCCGACCTGTGGGTTAGTGGATCTGACCACTCGACAATTGCTGTATGTCGAGAGCGGGATTTTAACCGCCAACCTGCAGCTCACTAGACGACCACTCTAAACAACTGGGACCTGCGATGAAACGACAAACCGCACGTCTTCCCACCGTTTAATCCTTACATCCTTACATATCCAACCTCTTCCTCTTCATAACTTCCTCTGAACTTCCATTTGGAAATATTTGATCCGTGCAGTTCTGTTCAATGGCTCGTTGTACTACTTCTGCCTCAAACCCCAGTAGATACCGAACTTACTTTGTACTTTGCTCACTCTAGCAGCGTGAAGACGAGGGTAAAATGGTAAAATGCCCCCTTTTTACTATTCCGATATGTAATTCCCAATGCCTGGTTGACTTCGGCGGACCCGGGTGCAGACTAGTCCGGTCCGCTCTGGTGGTCCCGGTTGAAGAAATAGCGTGTTTTGGCTATGCAGTGACAAACAATACTCGTGATCAAATGTTACAGAGCCATAATCATGTTTGTGCCACTGAATTCTTTAACCTTTGCATGACCCCGTTGAATGCCAGCGGCCCAATCACAGAACCCTAATTGAATCTGCTCGGCGGCGCCCCCCGACTGATGAAAAAATAAAATTGGAGGTGAAAAATGAATATCGCAAAGCAAAGCAAAAGAAGGGAAAGAGAGGGAGAGCTGGTGGTTGTAAAAGAAACAGCGCTTTTGTCAATGCACAGATGTGGTCCACGACACACGCAGTCACGCCTCTTTCTATCCCGCAGGAGAACTGAGAGTCGGAAATTAGAGCGAGAGAGTTAGAGGAGGAAGAGGAGGAGGGAGGGAGGGGGCGAGCGGTAGGACCCAGGTTTGTCATTACCCCCTCGGCCCATTCGGAGGATATTTCTATAGCATAATCTGATTTATTTGCAATTTTCCTTTAAGCGGCTTAGTGTTTACCTCCAAGATTAATATTTTTCTCTGTTATTAATATCAGAGTGTAATTAGGAGTGATGTGTCTCGCACCGTGCCGTGGCCGTGAGGCAGTTCCCTCGATGAAAACTCTTTGGGAGCGACTTTGGGATCCTGTTTCGAGACAAAAAAAAAAGAAACAAAAAAAAAGAAGGAAGTTATAAAAAGGGCTTAAGGCTGTGGATGTTAAATTACAATAGCAGGTGCGTTTGTGTGTGCGTTACGATGGGCGCAGGGTCCTATGAATATGTCAGTGGGCCTGTTGTTTGCGCGTGTGCCACTGCGATGGTCCCCTCTGATTGATAAGGTGTCGGAGGCGGCTGCAGATTGCTCTCGCTGATTGCTTCTGAGAGCTCCAGCTGATTTATAATCAGAGCAGGATGAAGGATTGAGCCGTGGATTGCTTATCTGTTTAGCCCCCCTCCACAACATAAACTGACAAATTATCATGTTGGACACACACACACCGCACACATATTAAAGAGGAGAAATGCTATAACGATTCTCATCAAGAACACAATCATATAAACATAATTTCAGTGGCATTTTCATATTTTTGTCTGGGCTCAATCTGCTGTAATCATCCTCATTTGTTTATATGATATTTTGAAGATAACTCGAGTTAACTTCTAATCAATCAAATCAACCTTTTTTTGGACTGCGCGCCCCTCAAATACACTCATCTAATTCAAATATGTGTTGACAAAAATAATGACATTGAAATCAGAATAACCACTAGAGGCTGGTCTGGGCCAAAGCTGTACCGCTCTATTGTTCCAAAGGTATGTTTGTTTTATAATCCAGCCAATAAACAAATATCAGCCATGCAAACACCGTTAATGCATCAGGATACGTGGGGTATTCAATGTAAACTATGGATATAAGTCGTGTTACAGCAGGTCATGTGGCTCACACAGGCAAACAGTGTATTGAGCCGTACATCCAGGTATGCTTATGAATATTTGTGTTTATTAAGCACTGCACTGAGGCTTTGTATTTATTTACATTACCTATGGACAGCACCTTTGATATAGTAAGTTGTGTATTTTTGTATAAAGTTACGCTGAAACGAAATGGCAAAATGCAACAATCTTTAGCTTCACTTGTATAAGGAACCTCACCAGCGCTAACCCCCGTTTTATCCGCTTAATCCAGAGGCTTTCATTTCCTCCACATTACCCCTGTCTTTGTGGACTTCCTGGTGTTTTATGGCGTTTAAACATCCCATTGTTTGTCTATAGTCAGTGTTTGTTGTTTTCAGGCACATTATGTGAGACTAATTTCAGCTGGCAAGCCTGAGTACAAGCCAGCAGCAGGCTCCCACACTGACAGCTTTAGTATGCCCCATGGCACTGTGACATCTCTCCTCCGCTCCCTCCCTCCATTTTTACCTGTCCGTCTGATTATCCATAACTCTCTCTCTTTTCACTGCAGTTGTTTGTAAATTTGCAATGACAGAATCTCGAAAGGAGCCCAAAATACAAAGTACAGGAGCAGTTTGCGCGCACACACACACACACACACATGCACACACACTGACGAATGGCAGCAATTAGACGAGGAAACCAAGCATGTGAGGACAGAGAGCTGAGGGCTGGGGCCGTACTATAGAACGACTGTGCCAACAATATGTGTGAAATGAAACTTTATTTTTTGATCTGGTCCCGCCCCTCTCTCTAAGTATCAGCACTTGTGTGTGTCTATGGACAGTGACTGCGCTGCCTGGCAATGAAGCATTAACATTTTTAATCTTGGGCCAAATAAGAAAATAATTGGGTTACAACATTATCACTTTGATAAAACTAATTGCTCGCGGGACTCAGGCAGCAGCAGAAACCACTGTGTATTTGGCAGAAACCTCATTTTTACACAAAAACAATACTTTTTCTTCTTTACAAACTCCTTTGTTGGTGTGTAGAACCTGCGTACACCAACATGGCAAACTTTCCACTACTTACGTATATACTTCATAATAACTGAATATTTAACACCATGTATTGTATTTTTCCAAATGTATCTTTTTAATAATAATTTATTCTATTTTTAGGCACCAGATCTTTGTTTAAATCATCCTAAATCATCCTGCTTTGTATCACTGAATATGTACATAAGTCACTACTGGTGTGTCTCATGTTTCCTCTGTGGCGACAGTGGTGTACTGTATATGTACTGTACTTTATATGTGTATATGTACTTTATATTTACTGTATATGAACTGTATGTACTGTATATGTGTGTATATGTACTGTTTATGTGCTGTAGATTTACTGTATATGTACTGTATAAGTGTGTATACATACTTTATACGTGTTTGCTCAGGTACAGCTGTATTTATGAGCAAACAGACATGTGTAACATGGGACACAAGGGCTGATCATGTGCTTCACTTGTGATTGCTTACATCACAAATCATGCCCCTATTATAACCCCCCATGTAAATGAGTGAGAGTGTCAGTGTGCTGATACAGAGAGCAGGGAGAGGAGGCGTGCATGTGCTTATACAAGATAATGCCTCCGTTATATACATATAAAGTAAATGTACAGCGCTCCATAAATGCAGCTCGTGTAGGTGTGTGTGTACGGGCTGTGTGTGTGGTAACCCTGTATCGCTGCTGAGCTCATTTCTCTCTAAAATCAAAGTTAAATGGGTCATCTATCATGAGAATATGTGACTGGGACACTTGTCTCTGCCACGCTCCCACTGAGTGTGTGCGAATATGCACAATCCAAGGTGTTTGTGTGTGCGCTGGCCACTTGTCTGTGCCTGTGCTATGATTAATGGTTTACATTGGGCTGTTCAGCCATGCATGTTTCTTGGTTTATCGTTTTATGCTGTCTCCAATTAAAGCTCCATAACTTGAGTGATGGCTTCACGCCAGTGTCCATCAATAGAGGCCATCAGTGGCCTATGCATTCAGGATATGGAAGCCACACACTAACTAATATCCTTTGTTGTCAAAGCCATCCGCCGCACATGTGTAAATATGTAAATGTGACAGAGCTGCTTGTCTGCGTTTTTGTAGTGTCTAAAACACATTTTGTATTGCACTGAAAAGTCATAATCCATATAATATTTGGTGCAATTAATGACACCGGAGGAAACAATGCTGAAATAGGCTCCAAAAATCAATCACTTCATCACTGTAAAGATTGGACATGTTCTCCTCTGTCTAATTTGCCTGGTGTGATAAAAAAAGAAACATCCTTTTTCAATATGTAATTTGTGTGTGTAATTTGATGTGTGTCACCTTGTGTGTGCAGGTGTGTCTGTCTGAACATGATAGTGACATATACATTAACAGTGGCTCCTTCATACGTGCACCATACGTGCACGCTGCACAATATCATTTCACGCAATATTATTTCTCATATAGCTGTAATGACATTAGGCCGATATGTTGATTATACTGTCGGCAAACAGCAGCCAGCTGATTGGGTTAGCATATTACCTTATATCACATCTCTCCATTCATCCCTGTGTTTTTTATTGCCCTCATTTTTCCAAATCACTTCCCACTTCCTCAGTTTCCTGGGCGAGGTTCCAGGCTATGCAATCAGGTGATGTGGAGTAATATGAGAGAGGGAAGCAAACAAAGCAGGTTGGAAAAACTGAAAAGTGAGAGCAGCTGTTGATGCCCTTCATATGAGTAAACAGAGGACTTCTCCTGTTGGTTTGAATGCCCCTGAGCACTTTGTGGAGAAGCCCTTATCTAGGTTAAACTAAAAATAGTGTCATTTAGTGACATAGGACTGCCATGGGGCGCTGGATGCATTTAGATGAAATTTCCACTAAAGCCATTAGACGTTGATACTGGCGATTGGCCCTGTGTACACGTCGACAAAATATGGGTTTATGATAATAATAATTACATGCTTGTTCATATTTCAGGATTATTGGGAATCATTGCATATGGTTTTCACGTGATTTGCATTTATTCGCGTTTACATTGCTAATATTGCTATTGGATGTTACTGCCACACATATAGGCAATGCTTTAGCGATGGATACTCCGCAGCGTGACACCCAGGCAATAAATGAGGCAACGATAACAACTACAATAACTCACATGGAGCACACATAGGCAGCTCCTCCATGTCACAGCGCCATGACATGGGGAGAAAAATGAAGTGCGCTTATCTGGAAATTAAAAAAGGAACTGTTTTAATATTCAGCAGCCGGAGGTGGGGGAGGAGAGGTGGACATGTGAAAGGGGGGAGGGCCGGGACAGTGAAATTAATCAGTACTTTTATCTGTGTGGTAGTTTAGCTAACCACCGACCTTAGCCATTTAGTCCGCCAATAGAGGAGGGGCTAATATTGCAGCTAAAATAACAAACCCAACCAACCCAGTGACCAAGGAAGAGTTAATAATGAACATGAACAGTTTAACCATTAGGGAAACACAGATTATATTTCATAAACTGAGAAGAAGAGAATTAGATTTGACTAAAATGTTGTAATTCCAATATGGAGTTACCAGTAAATGTATGACGTTTGTACCAACTACCGTAAATTTCGGACTATAAGCCGCGACTTTTTCCTCACGCTTTGAACCCTGCGGCCTATACAACAGTGCGGCTTATTTATAGAATTTTACTGGATAACGGCCACCGGGGGGCGCTCTCTAGCTGTAAACGTAAAAGTGAGACAGACGTGGGGAAAGATTATGCTTATTTTGAACGGTCATTTTGCACATCATGGAAAACACACGAAGAAATGGATATGATGCAGTTTTTAAGATAAAGAAGGAAATAGAGCCACTGCACGTAAGTTTGACCATTAAAGAAGGAAAGAGAGCCACTGCACGTAAGCTCAGCATCAGTGAATCCAACTTGGTCAATGTAAAAGACGACAAAAGGAAATAAAAGCAGATGGCCCGTGTTGGTGCAGCTTTACTTTCTAAACCTGCAGGTGTGTTCATCCCGTGTTGAAGGCGTGTCAGTGCCAATTTTCAGGCACAGTTTAAAAAAAAAGCGTGTCCGTGTACTGTCTTTCTCACGTTACAATATAAAAACCTGCAGCTTATATTCAGGTGCGGTTTATATATGCACAAAGTTGTTTTTCTTTTCAAATTTAGCTGGTGCGGCTTATATTCAGGTGCGCTCTATAGTCCGAAATCTACGGTAATCTCTAACAGGAAAGCACATATTAAGGAACTATTTGCTTAACCATACAGGCAAGACATTTAAGCGTGTTGCCCAAGGACACAACAACAGTCTGCACTATTTGGGAGTAGTATTTGCACCATCGACCTGCAGAAACACTGAGCTAATGTTCCGCCGAGTGCCGCACATGTCAAAGCTTTACAAACAAAAATGTAAAAGCTAATCTTTCCTGGCAGTGGGGACCTTGAAGAACAGAAGTACATATTACTGAGATGCTTTGGAGCAAATTAAAAATTACATTGCAATGTGAAGCGTTGGCTAATTTTATTGGCTGACCCCTGGGATGCTGTAAGCTAATTTAACTATGCTATCATGGCGCTTCAATCAGTTTTCCACCCACTTATTTTATAGTCTTTCAATTATACAGGTTACTAATGCTGAGAGGAGTGTATTGAGCTGTACCTCTAATTCAAAGGCACACAGGCCCGTTGAGACGCACACATACACACACACACACGCACGCACACACCAACACGCTGTACTTGATCTGCATATCATTAAGCTTTTGATCGAATGCCAAGGTTTCAGCGAGAGAGACATCACAGTCAAATGGAGCGCGATTGTACACAACACCTGTAGGATTGTGTGTGCGCGCCCTCCCAGAGCCGCCTGGGATATGTGCACCTGCTTAATTGAATTAGCCTCGTTAATGTATTCACGCCAGCTGCCAAAAAAAAAGCACAGCATTAACAAGCTCGTTAGACCAATTAGTTAATTAATTGTCTGTATAGCAGCAGCTTCCCAAAGAGCTGTGTCTTCATTATCTGATGGCGGCTGCGTGTTGGATAGAGCTGATAATGCATTTCTGTCATATTCTGAGGGCATGTTTGTGCGTGTGTGCGTGCGTGTGTGTCCGTGTGCGTGTATGTGTGCGCCTTCAAATGTCACTTTTGCATTCACTTCTGATATAACTTGTACCAGACCAACAGTGTAGCTACGATGCTTGCAGATTTTTGTTTAGGTTGAGATCTAACTTTATCCACGGGCCTTAGGCAGGGTACAGTTTGAACAATGTCTATTTGCAACAGCTGACCTAGAAACATTCAGTCGTACTTTCATTCACGAGGAGCAAAATAGTTTATTGTTTAATTTTAGTTTTCAGAATTTTCGGCCCTTTGAATAGTATGAGATATAGAGCAGGTAAGACGTGACGCCAAGTACTTTGACACACTTCTGTACAAATGGACATTATATATAAAGAGACATGCTTTTTTGAGGTACTTAGTATTGAACTATACCATAATTTTACATTTTGTTCATATTAATCTAAAATATGTTCATAATAGAAATGGGTTCAATTGATTTCCTGTTCAAAATAGTGACATTTCACTGTAACAAGCAGCAAATATTCATTAACAAAGGTCAAATGCAGGACATCTGAGGATTACTCAAACCTGCATGAACTGAAATACTACTACAATACTTTGTGTAAGTTAATGATGAGGGAACACCATTAGAAGAACGTTAAAAGTTCATTAAAGCTGATTTTGGGTAATATGAGTACTTTAAAAAACACACATTGTGCTTGCGTCGGCTCTGTAGTTATAATCTATGACACCTGTGGATCATTGTTAGACTTTGCACATTTTAAATCGCAATATTCATCTAAAACAGGGGTGTCACCGAGGGCCATATCAGCAAAATGGCTGCCATCAAAGGGCCAGATGTAAAATAAATCTAACTACTTTTTAAACTTGTTAATTAACTGTTTCTGTATTTATTATTTTGTCAAGTTACAAATATTGCATATGGATTTGCCTAGATGTAAAAATATGGCTGTGTAACTGTATTTCCTGATAAAATGATGTTTTAAGACCATCATATCTTTCAATTTATCCTGTCGAGGGCCAGATAAAATGAGGTGGAGGGCCACATTTGGCTCGCGGACCTTGAGTTTGACACATGTGCTCTAAAACGACTTAATAAAAGAAACAAGAAAGAAACAACACGAGCTGACGTCACCGTAAACATCACCGGACAGCTACAAATCACACCACTGACTCCAACTTTTTGTCCAGTTGACAGATTTTACTTTTCACTTTTACTCAAACCTGGACGACTGAGGTATTAAACAGATACTGACGAGGGTATTTTTTTCCATTTATACCAAGACGACTACACAACGCTGCCAAATCCTATGTGTATCACCAGTTAAGAAAATAAAACTGGAGAACAAAGTAAGTACAGAGCAGTAGATGTGTGTCGTTAGCGGTGAAAACGGAGACAAATCGGCAAAATAAGCGATTAAAGCCACGCGCGAATCACTCCAAAAACAACTCCGAGAGCGTAAATGAGACTTTTCAGAGCTTTGAAACACGTTATAGCTGTATATAACATGTTCCAAGGCTCTGAAAAGTCGATTTTGCGTCATACGTCTTGACTGAATAATTGTCTTATTATTGTCTTGTTGCAGATATTCCTCGCTGAATGTCTGATGATCCATATGTGTGTCTTCAAATGTCACTTTCCATAGAAATACCATGTAGGTTGTCTGTCGTAAGTCAACATTGGCAGTGAGATTCCGGTGGATTTGTCTACGCGGTGAGATCGGAATATGCCGGCCAATATCAGTGTGCATATTGCAGTGAAAAGGTTATGTGGGGGCTGTCACTCCCACAGGTAAAGACACAGCCGTCCTCCTAGCCACTTTCTAATCTGTCTTTTATTAGAAGTTAATATCTCGCCTGCTCTTTCTCACTCTACACTCCCACCTGCTTAGAAATGGCCCCGCTCCATCTTTTTAATTCAATTATATTAGCCATCCTCTCTCTCCTCTTCCTCTCGCTGTACCCATAACTCCAGAACTCACACCCAGCCCCGTTCCCACCTCAACCCTCCCTCTTTTGTCCTCAACTCTTCTATTTCTATTCATAATCCGAGATGGAGGATAGTCTCGGGCCAATGAAGGATTTGCCAAAGCCACTCTTTCTTTCTTTCTTTCTTTCTTTCTAGTGCTTTAGTGGCAAAAACACAGGACATAAAAAGATGGCGGGAGGAAGAGGAGAGAGAGAGAGGCCAGCAGACCCCAGGGGCGAAACTTTGATTGCTAAAGTAATGAGACTTGATCAGATTGAGGTTTCTCTCAATGGGGGTTCGACTAATATGAAAGTCCAAGGCTTAAGCACTCATTTGAAATAAAATCACAAATCTGATATTCTTTTTTCCGGACCTCCAGCTAAGGTCCTATACTCCCCCACTGGAGAATTAAATCTTTACTCAGGCCACATGGGAACTTTTAATCATTTCTGATAGAGAAGGGTTGGGAAATGAGAGAAAAAAATCATAGTAATGTATTAATTATGTAACAATATTATGGAGTTCTGAAAGTCGGCGTGGAGCCAGAAGAGGTTTTCTGAGGGACGGAGATTTTGAAACCAGCTGATATGTGCGTGGACTCGATGCATTTACATTGGATCCAAATAAATCTATTGTGTATCAGTTTCTCTTTAACCTTTCCTTGAGGAGCTGCCATGACAAATAATCTGCTTCTCGATAACACATTTTGAAGCACGATACATCGCTACAGAGAAATATCACGATAAACGGATCTGATACAAAGCAGGATAATCCCAGTTAACCCTTTTTTAAAATAAACTGTGATTAAAAGGCCTAAGCTGCAACAAATGAATAGCAGAAGTTATTTATTCTACCATCTACAGCTCAAATCTGACTTTCTTACATAAAAATACCTCAAATCTTCCCTTTTTTCGAAGCGATAAACTGCGATAAATTTTGAGCCCTTATATATTTTCTTCCACCTTTCACATATTGAATAATCCATGATGTAGTGATTCCTGCGTTGATTTGTCATCTTTTTTCTACCAGATGCCCTTCCTGACACTCTTCATCCCATCTATCAAGGCTTGAACCATCACAAAAAAAAATATATCTATGTATTTTAGGCTGGATTAAAAACCTTTGCAAGTTTGATACAAAATCATGTTGACATTTATTTTTATACATTTGCTCATTATTTTGTCTCCCCATCTTCCCCGTGCCTAACTTCTAAAGCATTAAAATGCATGGTTCTGGTGTTGTGAAACTTATTTAATTTCCCAATAGTAAGTCTGAGATCTGTGGAACAGTCAGATAAAAGTATAATTAAATTCGGTGTCACAACACTGGATGCCTCACAGCTTGTAATTGTTCCAGCCATTAGCTATAGTTTGGATGAGTCGAGTCCATAAAAGAGAACCTTTAGCTCAGTGCTACAATGCATTTGATGATATATGCACTTTGGTGGAGTGTCTGGAGAGCGGAGGCAGCGGCTGTGACTGTGCCAAGGCAGAAATACATACACAGATACTACCACTGCAGTGAAGTTTAAGTGGAAAAAATGTTCACTGAAAGGTCCTGTACTGCACAAAAATGACTCCTGTGAGCTTTAACATGTTATATTCCCATTACCTTCTCAAAAACATAGCTGGAGTTGTGTTTTGTTTCACTCACACATGTTTAAATAACCCTTTATCATTAGTTTATCTAGATATTCAAAGCTCAAAATGCTCTGTTCCACCTTGTGACGTCATGAAACTACCTTTTAGTTTTGTTCAGTAGTGATTGGAAATCCCTGGGCTAAAAGTATCCAAATGATTCTAGTGAAGGTGTATGGAGTTTAAAACCATAGTGGAGCACTTCCTGTATGACAAAAACACAACTCCAGGTCTGTTTGTGACGAGGAAACGACAGTAAACCGTAATATGAGCCTTTTAAAAATGAGCAATTCCTTTTATTGTTTATTTTTGTTGTGAAAAAGTCTGTTTTGCTCGTCAAATATACTAATTTTAGTGTTGTTCCAGTTATTTTTTCTATTAATTAACTTACTATTAGGGCGTTGGAACACAGATACTAATTGACAATAAAACTAGTAGCGAATCTAGACACACAAACAGTTTTCTTAACAATTTAATCTTGATCAGAACTAGCATAAGATCTAAATAACTAGCATTGGTAATGTAAAGAAATCGGTATCGGGACAATTTGTGACTATATCCTCCTGAGACCTGGCGTCCTCATCTGTGGACAACACATTTTGGATTGTTTAGGCCACAGTGCAAATTTTTAGAAGAACAGCAACAGGAGCATTTTCAATTTTGACTATTTCTAAGAGTTTAGAATATTTGTTTTTTTGTTTATTTTTATTTTTATTTTTTTATTTAATTATTTGTATTTAATTATTATTATTATTATTTTGTTTTTATTATTTTTATTGCATTTTTTTATTTACTTATTTTTTTATTATTTTATTTGATTAAATCTCAGGTCTCAGGAGGTTAAACAGTTCTTTACCACTGTCAAAGGTAATAAAGACGACTGAACTAACGCGTTTGAGTCGAGCTACCATCATTTCCACGACTAGACATGGGACGATATTGAAATTTAGTGTCACGATTAACGATTATGTCACGAATTATTACAGTTTCAAATGTTATGGATAAAATGTTATGAAATATAATGCATAAGCTCCATGTTTAAAGAGCTGTTTTGTTATTGTACTTTGTTATGAGTGAAAACAAACAAGGAGAATATTCTAGACGAGCAGGGCCGTCAACTGAAATTTGGGGGCCCGGGGCAAGACATTCTCACGTGGGCCCCCCCCTGTAATACAAATTAATAGGAAGAGCGTCCAATTTTGGGCCCTTAAACCTCGGGATAACAGACCTCTCCTGTGGATAAGTAGCGTTTTTCTTTTTTTCTGCTCATTCTGGTGATCACAGTTCTATAAAATATCCCACGAACGATTATTGTCGACCCTTTTTATCATGATAAACGATATTATTGTTTATTAAGACCAGCGTTTGCAGATCTTACGCTTTAATTTTCATTCTATTTGTTCTCGTTTCTGTATCTTTTGTTCTATTTTTTATAATTTTACATGGACACGTTTATGTTTCTCCATATCCACGGCTCACGGCGCAGTAACTGTACGTATTAATCCGTGTTGTCTGTACAAGAGGCCTCCTATCTAATCTAACACAGGACTCATTTAGAGCAGTGCTAATGAATAGAAGCTTTGATTTGGGAGAGGAGGCCACACGCGCTCGCTCGCTCTCATGGACAGGGGTGAGGAGTTCAGCGCGTGTCTGCTCCAATAATCACAAGACTCCTCATTTATTTATGTTTTTGGTTTTGAAAAGTCCAACTAATACAATGCTGAATTCAAGTCGATATTCGTTCCTCGGTCTAACCCTAACTTTTTGGTCATTTCGAGTGTTTTTATGTTGAGGTTTTGATACGATAAAGCTACAATTATGTTTTCAAAAACGAATCACAAGTTAATCGCGTGATCTCCAACCATTTCTAGATAAAATTGCGCTTTATGTGAACTGTGCGACAAACAAAATGGAGGACAAATGAGTGAAAAATGCAACTTTTTTTTAGCTTTAAACGGCTCATGAGATGCTATTTTTTGGTCTATTTTATAATGTTTCTTTATCAAAAACATACCTGGAGTTGTGTTTTGTTTGGAGACTAATATTAAAGTGTTACTCAAACATGTGAATGAAACAAAAAACACAACTCCAGGTGTGTTTTTAAGGAATTAACATCATTATAACATGACTAAAAGCTCACGAGAGTCATTTTTTGCGTAATATAGCACCATATCCCTAAGATTTTATTCACCATCTTCTCATCACGGTATCTGTTTTCTATTAACAGCTGTGGGTGGAAAAAGCCTGAGCAGAGACTTTGACTGTGTTTATCTTGTAACAAAGCCAAGATTAATATAACCACTTACTTTTTACTTAAACGGCACATATTATGCAATTTTCTATGTTCTATATCTATGTTATAATGTTGTTTCCTCTTCACAAACAGATCTGGAGTTGTGTTTTTGTTTCATTCACACGTTAAACACACAAATCCTGCATATTTAGGCTGCGTTCTTCTCTCGAACAGAAAACACTCTGTTCCACCTTGTGATGTCATCATGTGGTGATACAGGAAGTGCTCCGCTGTGTTTTTAAACTTCATACACCTTCATTTTAGAATCATTTGGATAATTTCAGCTTTGGAATTGCCAATTTTGACTGAACAAAAGGTAAAAGGAACTTGAAAACTACCACTTAATGACATCACAAGGTGGAACGGAGCATTTCGAGCTTTGGAGATGTAGACAGACGAATATTAAAAGCTACTCAAACATGTGTGAATGAAACAAAACACAACTCCAGCTCTGTTTTTGATGAGATAACAACGTTCCAACATATTTTCAAGCTCACAAGAATCAATTTTGTGTAATATAGGACTTTTAAAGCGTCTTGTCTTGTATTTATCTTTATATTTATCTTACAACATGCGCAGGTTTTCAAAAGCTTGCACATGTGACAAAGAAATGGCTAATATCAAATCATATGTGTATGAAAGAAAGAGTATTTGTATATCTAAAAGTGAGTGATTGTGTGTGAATAAATTGGTCTGGTTGTGTATGTGTGTGTGTGAACTGAATGTTTTTAGAGATGTCGTATTTGAGGGGCGAGATGTGTTGTATTTCATGTATGTACAATATGTTTACACGTCTTTCAAGCACCTACACCAAACTGTTACTCTGACTTAACATGAGCCTGTCCAGGGACGACACCTGGAAAGGAGTATTTTTGCTATAACCTGGGACTATACATCTTTCCTGTTTTTTTTTTTTTTTTAAAGGTCAATTTATTGTTGTGCACTGTCCCTGTCCAAATAAAAACAGACCAGACCAGACCATCTTCCAGTTTGGTCCTCCGGTCTGTCCCACTGATGTTAAAGATGAGAAATGTATAGGGAATGTTGTCTTAAAAGAACAATGAATCCCTAGAAATCGCTTTAACCTCCTGACACCTCAGCTCTTGCATAACATGTTTTATTAATTTCTCTTTGTTATTTGGGCTGATTGGGACCTGATGAGTGTAAAAACAAATAATTATCTTTTTTACATTTTGTAGTTTCTGAAAAAGTGATGTAAAACTAGTATCCTCATATGTGGACGTTTTAATCATTTTGATAAAATATTTGAATAATGATTTGTAAAATCTATTTATTAAGACCCTGAACACAGCAACATTTGTCCTGAATGTAAAAACAAAATGAGAAACAGCAATTGTGCCTCTTGGAACAATGTGGAACAATGTGAAGTGCTGCTGACAGGAGCAGGAAGACGTATGCCTTTACAAAAAATAAAATAAAATAAAAAATATTCTGAACATTCTAAACCCTTAAAAATATTCTAAATTTAACCTTTTTGCATTGCGATTTTTATGCAATTTTTATGCGATTTTTGTGGGATTTTTATGTGATTTTTGTGAGATTTTTATGAAATTTTTCTGTGATTTTTGTGAGATTTTTATGCAATTTTTATGTGATTTTTCTGTGATTTTTTTTGCAGTTTTGATGTGATTTTTAAGCGATTTTTGTGAGATTTTTATGAGATTTTTATTCTGAACATTCTAAACCCTTAAAAAGATTCTAAATTGAACCTTTTTGCATTGTTGCTGTTCTTGTTTGCTGTTATTCTTCTTCTAAAAAACTGCATTGAGGCCTAGACAACCCAAAATGTGAGGTTAAATAATTAATTTTGTGTAATATAGGACTTTTAAGGTATTTTGTCTTGAATTTACATAGCTTTCTACATGCATAGTTGCCTTATCTTCCAGTTTGGTATTCCAATTCTGTCCCATTGGCATTAAATATGGGAAATGTATAGGGAATGTTGTCTTAAAAGAACAATGACTCCCTAGAAACTGCCTTGTGGTGGTGTAGTTGTGGTGTGTATATATATAATCCATACAATAAAATGTCTGTCTCTCCTTGTGTGTTTTCCGCAGCTGAACGCCCGTGAAGAACATGTGAGGCGTGTGAACCAGGAAGTGGCCACTCTCCAAAGCACCCAGGACGCTCTGAAGAAGACCTTAGCCGCCTTGAAGGAGAAACACGAACACGCGCTTTCCCGGGACAATGTAGTACTCAAAGAGCGGCTAGCTACTCTACAGAACCAAGTATTCAGCTCTTACACTGGCAGACGCACACACACGGCACAGCACTACTTAAATAAGAACAGGATTGGGCAAGCTTCTCTAAATCAGATCCAGTCAGGTACATGTGGGAATTGGGCTCATTTTTTTGACTTCCTTCACAGTTAATCATTCGTCTTTCTTCCCCTCCTCCCACGCCTTCTCGTTCTCGCCCTCTCTCCATATTTAATAACTCATCGCCACCGTCTTCGCTCCGCAGAGGGTTGGCTCATTGTACAATAAAGCAGCGTGTTCATATGAATATCACTTAGCAAGAAAGAGGAAGAACAAGGCCGGGGGAGGGGTTAAAATCTGCTTTTGTTATTCGCTTTGGTTCACTCATTATTTTACTTCAAATATTTGTTCTGTGTTTTTTTTTTTATCTCGTGTCTCTCTTGTCCGGTCTGGTCCATGCTGCGATGAGACGCAATGGTAATGAATGAGGACATTAAAGAGTCATAGGCATGATGAATTGAATGGCCTTTAGGTTTCTTCTATGTCCTTCCTTTTCTTCTAATTCGCTCCCTGTGTTAGTCTCACTACATCGGCCCTGTAGGAATGCTTGGTGGAAGTGATGTGTTTTAGGCCTGTATTAACCCATTTACCGTGTCCTTGACCAATCTGACTCATTTATTTGCCATTGGTGGTTTATTGCAGCCGGCCCGGTCGACTAAATGAAATACTTTCAGTGTAAAAGCATGTAAGTTACTCGAGTTAAAGAACACCTGAACGCTTCAACAGAAACTAGGTTATTACTTCCACTAGAACAAATGAAAATAGATGGACAAAGTGATAATGTAGTGTCAGTCTTCCTGAGAAACAAGCCCGTACAGTAAATAATGTATATATATATGTATATATATATATATATATATATATATATATATATATATATATATATATATATATATATATATATATATATATATATATATATATATATATATTTATTTATTTATTTATTTATTTATTTTCTATTGTATTTATATAAATATATAAATACAATAGAACCCTGTGACTCTGTGGAGCTCTGGGCACTTCCTGAACCTGAAAGTGGGTACTTAAAGGTTCCTGAAGTAATTAGCATTGACAGCTTGAAACCAACTAATGATCAAATAGCCTGCATTTAATTTATAACACTCTCAAATAGCCTACATTAAATTTAAAGAGTCTTTCTGAAATTTCATGAACTGCTAAATTCTTAAAAAGTTTCACAGATTTTTATGCGATTTTTAATGCGATTTTTGTGTGATTTTTATGTGATTTTTAATGCGATTTTTGTGTGATTTTTATGCGATTTTTGTGTGATTTTTATGTGATTTTTAATGCGATTTTTGTGTGATTTTTATGCAATTTTTGTTTGACTTTTATGCAATTTTTGTGGGATTTTTATGTGATTTTTATGTGATTTTTGTGCGATTTTCATGTGATTTTTGTGAAATTTTCATGAGATTTTCATGAGATTTTTGTGAGATTTTTGTGAGATTTTTGTGAGATTTTTGTGGGATTTTTGTGGGATTTTTGTGGGATTTTTGTGAGGTTTTTATGCAGTTTTTCTGAGATTTTTGTGCGATTTCGGTGTGATTTTTATGCAGTTTTTATGTGATTTTTAAGCAATTTTTGTGAGATTTTTATGCATAAAACAGCATTAGTTACTACTTAGCTGGTTAATCTTGGTTTAATTATGCCTTTAAACTCTTAATATTTGTATTTATTCAAAAAGTCTGGTGAAAGTAAATGGGAATTTTACTTCCGGATCCTCGACGAGCTCCGTTGTCCAGTGTCCCGCCCTCGATTCTGTTCTTACTTCACCAGAGAGAAGTGGAGGAAGAGAAGCCTTTCTCATTTAATGTAAATATCAAATTTGAAAAAACAAAACAAAATACTAGTCAAATGCAGGAGTAAAATTCTCATGATTTTGAGATGTCTCCATTATTAGGTTTATTAAAATGATACTGTTCAGTCTCATAGAAATCTGTGTTTGTAACGAACTACATGGAAACACTTAACACAACAAAACAAAACAACAGTAACAAGGATTAACATTCCTCAGAGTAGTAGTAGTAGTAGTAGTAGCAGCAAAAGTATTAGTAGTAGTAGCAGCAGTGGAAGTAGAAGTAGTAGTAGCAGCAGAAGTATTAGTAGTCGTAGCAGCAGTCGTAGTAGTAGTGGCAGTGGAAGTAGAAGTAGTAGTGGGAGTAGTAGTAGTAGCAGTAGTAGTAGCAGCAGTCGTAGTAGTAGCAGTCGTAGTAGTAGTAGCAGTAGTCGTAGTAGTAGTAGCAGCAGTCGTAGTAGTAGTAGCAGCGATCGTAGTAGTAGTAGCAGCAAATGTAGTAGTATTAGTAGTAGTAGTAGTAGTGGCAGCAGCAGTGGAAGTAGAAGTAGTAGTGGGAGTTGTAGTTTTAGTAGTAGTAGCAGCAGCAGCAGCAACAGTGGTAGTAGTATTAGTAGTAGTAGTGGCAGCAGCAGTGGAAGTAAAAGTAGTAGTGGGAGGAGTAGTAGTAGCGGCAGCAGCAGTGGAAGTAGAAGTAGTAGTGGGAGGAGCAGTAGCAGCAGCAGTAGTAGTATTAGCGGTAGTAGTTGCAGCAGCAGTGGAAGTAGTAGTAATAAAAGACATAGTTTAAATCTGTCAACTGGACAAATCGTTGTAAGTAGTAGTAGTAGTAGTAGTAGTAGTAGTAGTAGTGGTAGTAGTAGTAGCAGCAGAAGTATTAGTAATAGTAGCAGCAGTCATAGTAGTAGTAGCAGTAGTCATAATAGTAGTAGTAATATTAGCAGCAGCGGTCGTAGTATTATTAGTAGTGGCAGCAGTATTAGTAATAGTAGTAGTAGTAGTAGCTGAACAAACTGAAATCTACTTTACTCCAATCACTTTTACCCATTACATGTACCAGTACTACGTCCTACTTTGAGCCACTGAAGATAGTGTGGTACGACTTTATGTTGTGTAGTCCTGCTGTTTTATTAGTCCTGAGACAAAGTGGTAAGTGTAGAGCTCCCCAGATTAACACAAAGCTTTTATGACGCGTCCGTTCAGCGCTATGGAGACCGGCCCGGGCCAAACGCTCCGACTTCACACCTCTCCGTCTTCTCCTCGCCAAATCCCAACCGTCCCTGTCCATTTTTGGAAAACCAGTGACAACTCGAGTATCTGTTTGTGCGTTTTTTGTTGTTTTTTTTCCTCCACTTTTAGTTGCAAACGACGACCGAAACGAGCAAATCCCTGGGACGACGTTGGACGTAATCTGGAAGACCTTCTCCTCAATGCTAACAAAGAGGTGGAGCGTCTACAGGAAGAAGAACTAATTCATTTGCGCCTGAGCTAGGTAAAAAAAAAAAAAAAAAACGGTAAATTGGTTTCTTCCCCAAGGTCTGAATTCAAATATTGCTTTACACATTCAACAGCAACGCGTTTTACATATTGAAGAAAGCAGAAAGCGTGTTTTTACAAGTCGCGAAACGGCGTCATGGCCAGAGGAAATGTTCTTTACGCTCCGCATTTTTACACACAACTTAAAAACTATACGATTTTTAGATGAAACGTAATATTCGTTTTAATGTACTGCCTTGTCTTTGCCACAATAGAGCTGATAAGAGGGGTTGTACAGGTGATGGATTCATTTAAATATTCAATTTCCCTATGCAGTATTCACGCTGACAGGCTTTGTCTAGTCCTACAATACTGCAGATAATAAGGTTTTAGATAATGTGTAATGGGATGGTCTGATATTTAGAGTCTTATTAAACGCGTACACTTTTGATGAAGAAAAGGCTTTCGATTATTTCTCTTAATTCCTCCTTTCCGTCCGATAGCGTGTACTGCGCCGCTCCTTTTGATACTACGTTCCAAAGTGTGTGTTATGTGAACAGTGGCGTGAGTTTAACCTTCAATTAGCGAAGGTTGGGCAGATACTCCTCGCGCAGACGTTAGCGACTCGATTCGTTAATTAAAATGACGGTAGTTTGTGGAGTGTTTGGATGTGCAGTACTACGGCCGGTGATTGTACAGATTCAGAAGTGTCAGGGGGTTGGATTATGTACGAGTCAGAGCGGGTATTTGATATGAATACAGGAAGAGTAGAGACTGGAGTAATGGGAGTGAATGAGTTTAATGGAAGTAGTAGTAGTAATAGATGCAGTAGCAGTAGTAGTATTGGTAGCAGTAGTAATAGTAGTATTGGTAGCAGTAGTAGTAGTAGTATTGGTAGCAGTAGTAGTAGTAGTATTGGTAGCAGTAGTAGTAGTAGTATTGGTAGCAGTAGTAGTAGTATTGGTAGCAGTAGTAGTAGTAGTAGTTGCAATAGTAATAGTAGTATTGGTAGCAGTAGTAGTAGTAGTTGCAATAGTAATAGTAGTATTGGTAGCAGTAGTAGTAGTAGTAGTAGTAGTAGTAGTAGTAGTAGTAGTAGTAGTGGTAGTGGTAGTAGTTGCAATAGTAGTAGTAGTATTGGTAGCAGTAGTAGTAGTAGTAGTTGCAATAGTAATAGTAGTATTGGTAGCAGTAGTAGTAGTAGTTGCAATAGTAATAGTAGTATTGGTAGCAGTAGTAGTAGTAGTAGTAGTAGTAGTAGTAGTAGTAGTAGTAGTAGTAGTAGTGGTAGTGGTAGTAGTTGCAATAGTAGTAGTAGTATTGGTAGCAGTAGTAGGCGTAACAGTAGCAGTAGTAGCAGTGTTAGTAGCAGCAGCAGTATTAGCAGCAGTAGTAGTAGTAGTTGTAGCAGTAGTTGTAGTAGTAGTAGCAATAGCAGTAGCAGCTGCAGTAATAGTAGCAGTAGTCGTTATAACAGTTGTATTAATAGTACCGGTAGTAGTAGTGGTAGTAGCAGTAGTAGTAGTTGTAGCAGTAGCAGTAGCAGTAGTAGCAGTAGCAGTAGTAGTACTAGTAGTAGTAGAGTAGTAGTAGCAGTAATATTAGCAGTAGTAGTAGTTGTAGCAGTAGTTGTAGTAGTAGTTGCAGTAGTAGCAGCAGTAATAGAAGCAGTAGTGGTAGCAGTAGTATTAGTAGTAGCAGCAGCAGTATTAGCAATAGTAGTAGTAGCAGTAGCAGTAGTAGCAGTAGCAGCAGTAGTGGTAGCTGTAGCAGTAGCAGTAGTAGTAGTAGTAGTAGTAGTAGTAGTAGTAGTAGTAGTAGTAGTAGCAGCAGCAGTAGCAGTAGTAGTGGTAGTAGTAGTAGAGTAGTAGTAGCAGTAATATTAGCAGTAGTAGTAGTAGTTGTAGTAGTAGTAGCAGTAGTGGCAGCAGTAGCAGCAGCAGCAGCAGCAGCAGCAGCAGCAGTGGTAGTGGTAGTAGTAGTAGTAGTAGTAGTAGTAGTAGTAGTAGCACAAACTGAAAACTCCTTTACACCAATCTCTTTTCACCATTTCATGAGCAGTATCCACATCCTACTCACTGTTTTCTCGTGGCAGTACCTTCACTTGTAGTATCTCTACTCACAGTTTTCTCGTGGCAGTACCTTCACTTGTAGTATCTCTACTCACTGTTTTCTCGTGGCAGTACCTTCACTTGTAGTATCTCTACTCACAGTTTTCTCGTGGCAGTACCTTCACTTGTAGTATCTCTACTCACTGTTTTCTCGTGGCAGTACCTTCCCTTTCGCGTTTCCTCCACTTCAAATACATCCAAACTTACTTTAATTAGCAGAAATACTGGTGGATGTGCGTTTTTTGGCCGGAGCGTGGGTTTGCGTTCCATCTCTTATGTTTGGATTGGTTAAGTCAACCTATGGATCATTACACAGTGCGGGGGGATCTGGTTTCTGCCGCACATCTGGTCCTAGTTTAAACGCCCGAGCGCCGGTCCTCTGATCTACACACACGTACGCATATGTCGGGTTTGCCATCGTTTTGGGGACATTGTATTGACTTACATTCATTTCCTGGAGTCCGATTTTAAAATGAACCATAGTTACTACTTACCTAACGTGAACTTAAACCTTAAACTCAGACTATTTTAACTCATACGTGAACTTTAAATCATATTGTTGATCTAGTTGCGTTATGAGGACCTGATTGAGGAAGGCAGGTCCCCGTATAATTTCATTTTAATCCCCACAACGTGATAAATACGCATCACACACGCTCGTTTATATGTCGTCCTGAGCCGTTGTATGACAGTACGACTGAGAGAAAAGGGAATGTTCCTGCTTCCACTTGAATTTAAGTGAAACTGAGAGAAACTCACACTAAGTATTTTTGTGTGCCGCTTCAAATGTCCTAACATTAGCACAGCTGAACAAATACTGTCAACCCGCCGCCGAAAAGCTACTAGTGCTGACTCATTCTCTCACAGACGTTTCACAGACAAGTTTCCAGAGAAGAACAGCAAACCACTTCTTTAGGGAAATATTTAACCATATTCACTCAAGCCAAACATGAATCTGAAATATTATTTGAGTCAGCCAGAATGTATCGCGCATTTAGTGTGAGGATAAGAGGTACTTTTCAACCAAGAAGTACTCGTCTTTGTTATAACAGTTATGGAATTTGGTCACAGTAACACATTTTGACGTATGATATCGTACTACAGAGAAATACCCCGATAAAAGATTATATTGAAGCTACTTTTATGCCACTGACACTAGGGATGGGACGATAATATAAATGATAATATCGTTTATCATGAAAAAAAGGGTTGATAATAATCATTTAGGGCAGTGGTATCAAACACATTTTCACCAAGGGCCACAACAGCAAAATAGTTGACCTCAAAGGGCCAGATGTAAAATAGATCAAACTACTTTTTTAACTTAATTAACTGTTTCTGTATTTATTACTTATTCAAGTTACAAATATTCCATATGCATTTGCCTAGATGTAAAAATATGTCATTTTATCAGGAGATGCGCAGTTACAAAGACATATTACAATCATCATACCTTTTAATTTGCCCTGTCGAGGGCCACATAAAATGATGTGGAGGGCCACATATGGCCCACGGGCCTTGAGTTTGACACATGTGATTTAGGAGATATTTTATATAAACGTGATATTCACAAAAACAAAGATAATCACCATTATGTCACCAGAATGTGCAGGAAAAAGCGACTTATCCATAATGTGTCTCCATTACACTATAGTTTCAATTTCAATTTATTTTTGTAAAGCCCAAAATCACAACAGCAGTCGACTCTTAGGGCTGAACATGAAACGCTGTCGCCACCAAAAAAAAAAGTTCACACATGCTAATATTTGGTTGTTCCGCCTTTAGCTTTTGCTGTGGCATTGTTTCAATTTCGCTTCTGCAATGTTACAACATTTATTTCCATCCAGTGTTGCATAAATTTTTCACCAAGATGTTGCATTGATGCTGGTCGAGTCTGACGCTGCACAAAGCTTCTCCAGCTCATCCCAAAGATTTTCAATGGGGTTAAGGTCTGGACTCTGTGGTGGACAATCCATGTGTGAAAATGACGTCTCATGCTCCTGATCCACTCACACAATTTGAGCCCGATGAATCCTGGCATTGTCATCTTGGAATATGCCCGTGTCATCAGGGAAGAAAAAATCCACTGATGGAATAACCTGGTCATTCAGTATATTCAGGTGTCAGCTGACCTCATTCTGCTGAACCTAGACCGGACCAACTGCAGCAACAACAACATATTTGCTTAGTTGAATCCAGGTGGCGACTTTATTTTTGGTCAGGCAGTGTAATTGATTTAAGAAAATCAACAATGAAACAGAAACAGACAAGCAAATTAATCAACAGAAAACAAGAAAATGGTAACTGTCCCAGAGCGCCCCCTGGCCCTAGACCCTCTCAGCAAGGAAAAAAAAACATAAAAAAGGAGAACTCTCATGGACTAAACCGGGACTGAACCGGGACTGAACCGGGACTGAACCGGGACTGAACCGGGACTGAACCCGGACTGAACCAGGATTGAACCGGGACTAAACCGGGACTAAACCGGGACTAAACCGGGACTGAATCAGGACTGAATCAGGACTGAATCAGGACTGAATCAGGACTGAATCAGGACTGAATCAGGACTGAATCAGGACTAAACCAGGACTAAACCAGGACTAAACCAGGACTAAACCATTTGCAGATAGAGTTCAAGTCTGTAGGACCAGAGCCACTTAACTAATGGACAGAGGGGCTTGTCCACAGTGGGGTATAGAGGTACAGAGTCGTCCCATCAGGTGAGACGGGAGGATCCAGGTCCATGGAACAGGACACAGGGCACAGGGAGGGCATCTAATTGTTTTCATTGATAATAAAGTACAATTATACAAAAGTTCAATATTAAAACTACAAGTGTCCATATCCAGAACATTTTTAAACTGTCAGAAACTTTAATAATCATCGTGAAATAATCGTTAATCGCAATTATTTTGGCCTTGATAATTGTGAATTGTGAAAAATTCAATATCACTGCTACACTAACACAAAGCAGGATAATCCCACTAAACCAATTTTTAAATATATAGTATCATTAAAAGGCTTGAGCTGAAACAAGTAAATAGCAGAATGAAGCAATAATTAGCCATTAAAGTGACTGATTCAACCCTGTACAGCTCAAATCTTATTATATTACAACAAAAATAACAAAAATCTCCCATTTTTGCACAGAAAAAGTCCTCACGATAAATACTGAGCCCCAAAATATATTGTTCCAGCTTTTATGTACAGTATATGATCAGGGCTGTATGGAATCTTCCTTGTTGACAGAAATTGTTTTATATAAGGAGACCCACATAAATATGGCTAATCTGCTCTTATCACCAAATTGTGAATTAAAAACACACAATGCCCTTGTTTTACATCATAGCAATTTAGCTTTTTGTCTGATATTATGCCATTTTCTATGTCTTAATGTTGTTTCCTCATCACAAACACACCTGGAGTTGTGTTTGTTTCATTCACACATGTTTAAACACACAAACCCTGCATATAACTGACAGAAAACACTCTGTTCCACCTTGTGATGTCATCGTGTGGTAATACAGGAAGTGCTCCACTGTGTTTTTAAACTCCACACACCTTCATTTCTAGAATCATTTGGATATTTTCAGCTCTGGAATTGCCAATCTCGACTGATCTAAAGGTAAAAGTAGCTGTTAACTTGAAAACTACCACTTCATGACATCACAAGGTGGAACGGAGCATTTTGAGCACAACTCTAGGTGTGTTTTTGATGAGGTAACAGCATTATAACTATCTTAAACCTCACAAGAGTTAATTTCACATCATTTAGGACCTATAAGAGCATTTTCCCTGTATTTCCCTTATGTATTTGTGCAAATTTTGACTTCCCCCAGTGCAGATATATTGCATTAGCAGCTCTTTCTGTTAAAATACGATAATCAGGAACTGTGTGTTAGCATGCCAGCTGTTGTAAATCATAAAAAGAGCTCAGAATAAACTCACAATGTCACAGTTAATCATTAGACTGCTCAAAATGCATAAGATAACTGTGGAATAACTTTTAAAATGAACTAATCAGCGCCTGCAAATATAATTATCTATGGAATCTTATATTTTTCCATGCTTAAAACTTTCATGTTAACTTTTTCTTTTCTTTGATAAATACATAGGGACGAGTCACGACGACACTTTATAGTACCCTGGTCTATACAGTACTCCATCCCTGTACATCAAATGCCAATTACAAGGAGAAGTACATGTTTTCCATTGTAGCGTTTCATTGTGTAAAGATTGCTTTTTCATTTTCAATTCTATGCCGTTCTATTCTGTTCTGCGCAACCTGGAGTTTAAATAGTTCAGTTTATTCACAATGTATAGGGATTCAACAAGTCAGATTGCGTATTATGAAAGCGGTTTGAGCTTTAAGGTCACGAAAAAAACGCAAGGAAGTGTTGTGAAGACAGGTCAATTGTGGAAGAAGGATGTCAGAGTGTTCAAGGTAGGACTTGGACAAACACGAGTCCTGCTTTACATCTATCAGAATTACTTAGCGACTCCTCTCTCTGCCTCGTTTTTTTAACTCTTGATCTCTCTTATTGCTCATTTCTTCTGGTGCCTTGCCACTCCTGCCTTTTATCCCCCCCTCTGCCTCCACCCGCCGCCCCCCTCGACTGTTCAAATATTATTTCTACCCCTTCTGTAGCCTTCTCCCCACTTTCTTTATCTTGTCATTGCCTGTCAGTGGGGATTCTATCTACGCCGAGTGTTGTGTGTGTGTACGTGCCAACACATTGAGACTGCGATACACTTAAGAGCTCATTGATTTAAAAATACCTTCGATATTGGTGGTCCCCTCCTGCAGATTCGTTCAGCGGCTTATCACAACACAGGCGTAGACATCCACGTGGAGGAGATATGCATAAACCAAAGCTCCACTCCAAAGTTTTCTTCTTAAACTTTGTGATTGACCTAGTTAGCTTGTCGTTTTGACAAGTTGTCTGTTTTGACACGACATCCTCCAGTGTTTAGCAGCATCCATTCTGCCTATCACACACTCACATTGGGAATTCGCACACACACACTTAAAGATAAATCGCGCAAAGATCTAAAAAATTGGTAGGAAGTGAGGCTTGTATGTGCAGCGGGTAAGCGAAATGACTTCTATTTGGAACAAGAAATTACGACTGGGTCAATCTTTTGTGCGTCTCGACGTGTTTGTGCTTTCCACTCTGATGTGCGTGAAATCAGCTAGTCCAGGTTATTTTTATGAAGTTTTAATTCTGATTTCGGGCCGCGCTGCGTTGATGTCGTCTGCGGAGCGTGGCGGCTGTTTTTTTATTTTTTATTTTTTTACGTCTTGTGTTTCGATGAGTTCACCAGCTTTTTCTTTACCTTGCAAAAGTTGTTAAAATGTCCTTTTCTTTTACAAATTTGAGCTGCGCTAACCATCAGTCAAATTATTGCTAGTTCTTTGCAAAGATATGAACAAAAAGGTGTTTCGCTACCGTCAAAAAGTAAGACCAGAATGAATCATTTCGTCCTTAGCCTATTATGAAACTTTCGCAAATTTAAAATCGAAATCCTGTGCATGTTAAAGCTCTCTAGTTAACTTCGCTTTTGATTTTTCCGTCTGATTGAAAACTTTCAATGACAGAACCTTCCCCTTTCGTGTCTGTCAAACGCATTGTGCTCGTTTTAACTTTGGTCCGTGCTGTAGCAGTGTTTGTTTAGTTTTTTCCACCTTTTTTTTCCCCCCCATGTTATACGTCTTGTTTAGTGTGTTTAGTAAGCCCGGCCGCTGACAACCAGAGGTGAGGGGTCAAAAAGCCACGTTAACTCCATCAATCCCCTCGGACAGTTACAAACGAGCGCTCAACTTGGGTCAAAACAATCTGTGGATCATGTCACGCTGACGTCAGCCCGTGGAGTAAGAGAGCGGGGACTTAACGATATTACAGCATCAAATTAGGGTATTAGACAAATTAGATTAAAATAAAGGGATAAGCACAGGAAGGGGGACATTTTACCGTTCCAAATTTTACAGTCAATTATGATTATTTATTGATACAAATGTTAGTATCGCTAATAAATTCCCCTTGTTTATATTTTTAATAGATTATTTTTACATGAGCTGTTCAAATCTTTAAAAAGGTGGATATTCATTTGTGACCCATTGTAATTGTCAAATACACATTACAATTAGTTCATTTCCCTGATTTATCATTCACCAAACCATGACTATAATAATCCCTACACTGTTCTTATAGTAGTTTTAATTCAAAATACTAAAAATTAATAGGTTCTTTTTAAGTAAGATGTTCTAATCTTTAAAATTATATATTTCTTTGTAAAAAATCAGCATTTTTTTTAAGCCGAAAGATGACTTATCTTGGCAAAAGGTGTTTACCCATTTGTGACCTTTGTATATGTAGAATACACATATTTATTCTCTAGTTTATCATTCAAACCATGACTATAATAATCCCTACAATGTTCTTACAGTAGTTTTAATTCAAAAGACTAGATGAGAATATTTTCTACAAATATTGCTTTTTTTTTTTACCTGAACAGGAACAAATTCCTCTTGTTTATATTTTTAAGGTGAAACTAAACAGGTTCTACTTAAATAAACTGTTCAAATCTTTAAAACGATATTTCTTTGTAAAAAATCTGCATTTTTTTTAAACCGAAAGATGACTTATGTTGGCAAAAGGTATTTACCCATTTGTGACTCCTAGTATTTGTAGAATATACATTAAAATTAGTTTTTATTTCCCTAATTTATCATTCATCAAAACGACACTATAATAATCCCTACAATGTTCCAAATCTTAAAATAAAATATGATGATTTATCAGTTTAAATGTTATGATAAAGGTAACAAATTCCCCCTTTTTTATATATATATTTTTAAGGTAAAAATAAATAGGTTCTAATTAAATAAGCTTTCTTTGTAAAAAATCTGCATTTTTATTAAACCAAAAGATGATTTATCTTGGCAAAAGGTGGATACTCATTTGTGACCCTTATAATTGTAAAAATACACATTACAATTAGTTCATTTCCCTGATTTATCATCCATCAAAGCATTACTATAATAATCCCTACAAGGTTCTTATAGTAGTTTTAATTCAAAATACTAGATGAGAATATTTACTACAAATGCAGCTTTTTTTAACCTGAATTTGGTTAGATGCCGTCTTTACCGTTCCAAATCTGAGGATAAAATATGATGATTTATCTGTTCAAATGTTATGGCACAGTTAACAAATTCCCCTTGTTTATGTTTTTAAGGTAAAAGTAAATAAATTCTACTTAAATCCGCTGTTCTAATCTTTAAAACGATATATTTCTTTGTAAAAAATCACCATTTTTACTAAGCCGAAAAGGTGGATACTCATTTGTGACCCTTGAAAATGTAAAATGCACATTACAATTAGTTTAATTTCTCTGATTTATCATCCATCAAAACATTTGTATAATAATCCATTCATTTTTTAATAGTATTGTTAATTCAAAACACTAGACAAAAAGATTTACTACGACTCGTGCTTTTTCTCATCTGAAGGGGATTAGTTATTATTAATCTACTTGAAAAATGTAAGTAATTTTGAAATCTTCAGTTAAACTTGTGTTAAGATGCTCTATTAATTTTTACAGTGTACATTAGAGCAGTCAGGGTCTTGTTCTGCTTCCCGGGGCGAGCAGTGAATATAACTTGAAGATTTAGTGAGACGTTATTGCTGTCAAAAAGTCCAGTCTCAAATTAATAACCTCTTTGGCTTAAACCATGCAGTACATATTGGCAGATAAATGGCCAATTAGAGTGACCTTGATCAAAGCTGAGCCTGGAAAAGCACATTTTAAGTCAACATAAAGGAGAAACAAAAAGGCTAGGGGAAAAAAAATATGAAACCATTTCTCTTCAGCCAAAGCTATGAAAGCAAAAAAAAAAAAAGGCACATGCACTCAAAGGTGGGTAATTAGGGAAGGTCACCACGGTAACAGACAAACACAAGCAATCAGTCGACACACTGTATGCTCCAGGAAGGAATAAACAACAGCTCCTATAAGTGTGCAGACATCCGCCCACCGCCGTATACCTTCAAGACGCTATACAATCAAATGTGCATATATATTGTGAGGTTTCGTATGACATTTCATTCCCATTCACTGATTTATCATTATCTTTCGAGTATTTCTGATCCAAAACACTAGACAAGACGATATACGACTACGAGTACTGCATTTACGCACTGAAAACGGATTACCGTAAATTTCGGACTATAAGCCGCTACTTTTTTTTCGCACTTTAAACTTTGCGGCTTGTACAACAGCGCGGCTAATTTATAGATTTTTACTGCCTAGCGGCCACTGGGGGGCGCTCTAACAGTAAATGCAAAAGTGCGACATGGGGAAAGATTATGAACTGATGCTTTTCAGACACAATAAAAAAAGAAAAAAAAAGAAAAAAGCGTTTCCTAAATTAAAACTAAAAAAACCTTCAGTGTAACATGTTTCTGTGTAAATATCACATGTTACGACACAAAAACCTGCGGCTTATATTCAGGTGCGGCTTATATATATGTACAAAATTGATTTTCTTTTCAAATTTAGCTGGTGCGGCGTATATTCAGGTGCGCTCTATAGTCCGATAGTTCTACGTATATTGTTGGTTTCCAGGTGACGTCATATGCTCAGAAGGGGAGGAGGGACAGCAGCCATTTTCTTTTATTGACTACGCTGTACTCTGTCATGAGATTTTCATAACGTAAATTCATAAATGTTTGAACTTGATCTTTTCTATTAGTGGTTATGACAAAAAAACTCGCAATATTACGGCATAAATCTGCATTTTAACACTATTATTCTCAGTATTTTCCTCATTTTCGCCGCCCCGCATCTGTGTTAAATATTATTGGCCGGTAGAATGTTGTGATGTCAACTGAGACCCGTTAATACTGTTGGGTTTCACATGACATTACAAAATATATATATAAAATCGTAGAATATTTAATGCAGAATTTAGTTGTAGTATTGGGAGTTCTAAGGCGCAGTCACTAATATAAATGATCAGGTGGAACATTTGTGGGTTTTCCTTATAGATATTTCCTTTGAGAATAGTAAATACCACACGGATTACTACACTTTTTTATTATTTTAATGTAATTTTAAATCATCCTGGATGTATAATGAAATATGCATTTCTTAATAAAAATATGAATGGTTGGAAAAGGATTAGGTAGGTCACTTATTTTCAAAAGATTATCTTGTGGTACATAAAAGTCTTTGTATATATTCTTGGCCGGTAATAAAAGGTATGTTTTGTTCTTTCAGATTCTGCAGAGAGAGACTAAAACCTGCACTTTACTGAAGGATCTCACAGACTGTAAGACGCAGGTAACAAACACAGACTTTGACTTTACATATTTACCATCTGCCAATTTAAGTTCACCATTAGAAGTGAATAATAGAAGAAAAATACTTTAATCTTTTGCCTTGACACTTGGGAAAACTCCATTGTGCTAACACCGGTTAAGTGCGTTGTTTTTGTAGATATTTACAAAAGCAGGACGCTAATTTATGAACAAAACACTTTCACATCCTCCTTATTTTCTATTTCTATGTGTCTTTTTTTCCAGTTGCTCGGTAAAGACAAAGCTTCTGACAAACTACGTGAAGAGAGGGATGAGCTCAGAGCCAAGATGGCCGACGAGCACAAAGAGCACATTCACCTGAAGCACAGCGCGGCGCGACTGGAGGCCGATTTGGCTCTGAGCCACGAGAAACTGCACACCTCACACCTGGAGGTTCTGGCTCCCCATTTTATCTACGCTTTTCTTAGACACAAATAATAAATCAGTGATGTGTGCTGGCTTTTGTGTTTGCTTATGTTCAGGTTAACAGCCGGGACCAGCTAATTCTGCAGTTGAGAGGCGAAATGAAGACGGCCGAACAAAAGCATCACGCGGCATTGGAACAGGTGCCGTAACATCTACAGTATATAAGTATCTCATTTTACAGCGTATTCACTTCTCTCCGCTCATATCTTCAACCTCACATTATAACTGCATAAAACTCTATGGTTTAAAAGCTATGACACATTTATATGAAACTGAAAAATGTAGCTGAAACCACATGAGCCCGTAGAAACCTTTAATGGACAGTTATATAGTTACACTTTTCAACAATATATAAAAATCTATAAATATATATGCATTACAGTACTGCTTAAATGAAAAACGTCACATTCTCCTGAATTAATGAAATATGAAAAGGCTTTAAAACACCAAGGTGATTTTGTTTCATTGCCAGTTCCTCCAGCTACGCTCCACGCTGCATATTACAGTTACAGTGTTAAAGATACCTGTCTCTTCTGGTACTTTTTGTGTAGCTAAGTTAGCATTTCTTTGTCTTCTTCTCCCTGTTTCCCTGCTTCACACCCACATACCCCACACCAGGGAAGTGCCCGACTGGACCGTTTTACCGTTGGAAACTGAGCAGAACTATTAGAGCAGTGGGAGGCAGAACGTCTTGCTCAAAGGCTCCTCAAAAGTCAAAGCAAAAAGGAAAGAACCAGACAGAAGAAAGAAGCAGTTTTTACTCCTTCATGTCCAGCGTTGCCCACACTCTCCCCACTGATCCTCAGACTAAACATGGAAACTGAATCATACCTGTTTGCAGTTTTTAGATGTGCGGAAGACTGGATTTGGTGTTTTTAAAGGTACACTGTGTAGCTTTTCTGGTTAGTGGTCTGTCACCTGCTCCTGTCCTTAGAGTTATCGTTCATTTGGTGTTGCTTTATTTTACTTTTACTCAATAGCATTTTTCTTTTTGTCTTGAAGAACATATTTTTGTCACCTGCTTGTCCTCATGGAGATCGTTAGGTTTAATGCTAGTCTTTGGAACATTCTAGGCAAAGGAATAACACTAACAGGTGGCATTTAACCCTTTGTTGTGTGAAAAAATGCACACTGTAGACCATTATCGCTCGTCTAGACTTTTATTCTTTTTTTAGTCATACAAATCTTTGTGATCCTAATCCTCGCTGCACCTGCGCTCTGATTCGTCATCTCCGAGGGACAACGGAGGCAGATTACCGTAATGACAGTAACATATTTAAAGAGCCCCATGCCTCTGCTTGGAGACGCCCTTTGATTTTACTTAATAGCACAATTGGTTGTGAAGTTACGGTAATGGAAAGTCCGCAACCGTGAGTCTATCGGCGATGATAGGATCCGCCGCTATAGGGTTAAGTTGCTTTTTTTTATTCAATAGCATTTTTTTTTTGTCTTGAAGAACATAGATTTTTACATTGAGCCAGATTGCCTCTCCACAGATCTGACTTGTGACTTGCTTGTCCTCATGGAGATAGTTAAGTTTACTGCCAATCTGTGGAACATTCTAGGCAGAGCAATAACTCTAACAGATGGCATTTAAAAACAAAACATAGTGCTCTTTTAAATGATTGTGTTGTATCAGAGCGGTTAATGCACTTTTTTCATTTCATTTATTTAGTTTTTCTCTCTTGCACTGCCTTGTTCTTGTTGTTTTGTGTTAGCTTTTAGTTTCTTGTGGACGTACCTCTAAATTACCCCTCGTTCCACGCTCCAAAAATGCGATTGTCCATTATTTACACCTCCGTTTTACAAACTCAGACTCCTCTAACTTAATTCCTAAAAGGCCCAAGCAAAAGTTGATGAAACAATAATGAACTTTTTAATATTTTTGCCTCACCGTACGTTTGTGTCATTGTCAGATGGAAGCCCTGGAAGGTGAGGTTAGACGTTTGAACCTAAAGGTGAAAGGACACAGAGAGGAGACCTGTCAGATGAGTGAAGAGCGCCTTAAGGAGCTGGAGAAGAAGCAGGAACGACAACAACAGCTACACGTTCAGCTGTGTACGAGCCATCAGCAGGTAAAGACGCATCCTCCCTGTGCGCCGCTCTACAGGTGGGTTCATCTATAGATCAGTTTGACCTTTGACCCGGAAGCAGAGGAACACACACGGCAGATTGATGCGGATCGGTGGAGCTAGGAGAGCATCGGGGCTTCACACATGACTGAAGCGAGAACTACTCCGGGCTGCGCAGAGTTCATCTTAAGAGGTCAGAGGTCACGAGCTGAGGGGTGAGGAGCAGAGAGCAGAAGATGGAGAAGATAGATCCTTGTATTTGCATGTGTCACTCAGCCAAGCTATGATCCATTAGCGAAATCTAATAAAGTTTGTTATCCATGAAAACAGCAGTGGCGTAATATAAGATGCATTTACTAGATCTTTGTGTGAGCGAAAACCGCATGCTCTTCAAACACATTTAAATCAAACAAGCGACTCTCTGCACTCAGACAAGCCCTATTATGTGGAATACATCATCTGAATTAGAAGTTTGAATGAGGCCTTTGTTTGTCAGCCGCTCACATCCAGTCAAACAGGAAACAAAGAGAGAGAGAAAGATAGGCGAAGCATTCTGCTAAAAAGATAAATAAAGTTATTATCAAGGCGCGCTGATTTGGACAGTCATGTGACAATTGTAATTACTCAAAGTGCAGGCCGAATGAGGATCGTCAGGTCAGGAGGGTCAAAGCGATGTGTTTTCCATCATATTTAATGAGAGTTATTTGTTTCCTCAAAGCACACGCTCCCCATTATGGTCACAAGAAAACCATGGTGTTCTTATTAAGCCTTGTTATGAAGCCTTTCATCCAGCAACAGAAAAATCTACCATTAGCGTTGACTATGGCAGAGTGTGTGCAATAATTGAAGTTACGTACTGTATACTGGCGCGTTGGACCAGTCGGTATACAGTCCAGAACACCGTGAGATGATGAAACTGCTTAATATTCACAAGTTAATTCAGTTACATAACATTCAATTAAAAGTGCGCTACACAGTTTGTCCTTTCACCTCTCGCTTCTGACGTTTTCGCCTAATTTTCTACACAGTCATGCCATCATCCACTCAGTGTTAGCCTGCGCTGGGCCTTGGCTAATCCCAGGCTAAACCAACTGCAGCGAACCACTGAAATCTAACTAGTTGGCTGTCATTAGTTTTAAAGCCACGTGTTCTGATCCAGATTACTGCTGGATTATTGTGGATGAAGTTAAGATGAGCGTTAGAGCGGGTTTAACATTTTGAACCTCTCTCCCTGGAAGGTGTGCTGCAGTGGGATTCTGTGTGTAACTCCAGGATTAAGCCTGGTTTCTCTGCTTGGTTTTTCCCTTCATTATGGCTGAGGTTACTTCACAGAGACTGAATATACTGCAATACTCTGGGAACAACACTTCTTTGTAATACTTTTATTCTGCCATTACTATTTCACATGTGTTGGGTGTCTCTTGTTTGACAGGGATGGAAAGCTAATGGATAGATTTACTCAAATAAATAATTCCATTAAAAAGTTTCGTGACATGCCTATTACAGAGGACGCAGAGTTGTTTTTTTTTTTTTTTTTTTTACAATCCTCACGCTTGGTTGAATTTTATGTTATGTATACAGTAAAAGTTATAATAAAAATATTGGGCAAAAAATACTAAAATATTCAAATATGTAAATTGTAAAGGAAAAGTACTTAATTTTAATTTTCCTTTATTTATTTATGTATTTATTTTTATGTATGTATTTATTTATTTATGTATTTATTTTTATGTATTTATTTTTATGTATTTATTTATGTATTTATTTATTTATATGTATTTATTATTTATTTTGTATGTATTTATTTATTTTTAATTTATACATTTGTATTTACTTATTTTTATATATTTATTTATTTTTATTAATTAATTTATTTTTATGTATTTATTAATTTGTATGTATTTATATGTATTTATTTATTATTTATGTATTTTTTATTTTTATGTATTTATTTTTTATTTATAAATTTTTATTTACTTATTTTTATATATGTATTTATGTTTATTTATTTTTATGTATTTATTTATTTATTTATTTATTTTTCAAGCAGATTAATGAACAAGAAGTCATTATGCATGTTTTCACTACCCTTAATCAAGTATTTTTCTTATTTAAGCTCTAAAGTTCCCAAGGTTTATTATAGTAATCATCCTTGTTAGCACAGAGTATAAAACTGTCTGTAATGACTGAAGCAGAGTCCGGGTGGAGATAGTTTAAGTAACATTTGTGGAGCAGTAAAAAAATCTGTGAGTTAGTATTTATTTTTCTATTCAATCTATATCCACCTATGTCCTTAGAATCTTTAGAATCTGACACAATGAGATAAGTTTGAGAAATTGAGTAATTGTGCACGGCAGATTATATTGTATACATTTTGCAGTAACTCGTTCAAACTAATATAACTGTAATTTGCCGACTGTACAGAGGCCAAGAAAGCATCCAGCGCCGTAACCTCAAGACACCAGCGCACAACATCTATAGAACAGTTTGTTGTCCACGTAATTCAGTGTTTGCTTTCAGCTGGAGACATCTGAGGAGAGGCTAAAGACGAAGCGCGGCGGCGAGATCGAACGCCTTCATCAGCGACTGAAAGAGGCTAAAGAACAGTTGAGAGAGGCCGGTTTGCACGCCCAGCGCCGGGAGGAAACTATAGGCATTTTTAAACAGAAGTACGCCACGGCCATTGAGAAAGTTCACAGGGTGCAAGGACAAGTGGGAGTTTTAGAAGAGGAGCTGCGCTATTCAAAACAACAGGTAGACAATAAACGGTACTTTATTTCTCCTACAGATTGTTGTTCCTGTCATTGGAGTGGATGGATACAGCGGTCAGCCATAACATTATGACCACTGACAGCACAAGTGAGCATTTTATCAAGAAAGTCAATGTAATAAAACAACAAAAGTGATACAAACTACAAAACACATACAAAAATAATGTAGTTTGGATGATAAATGGTAAAATATATATCTCGGTAACTGAACATGGAAAATAAAATGTATAAAAAAAAATTGTAAATCGCATTAAATGACCACTGTGTAATATAACTTTTCAAATTGACGTATATTTACGACCACGAAATTAAAACATTATAATTTACCTTTTAAAACACGTGTCAAACTCAAGGCCCGCGGGCGGAATGTGGCCCTCTACATCATTTTATGTGGCCCTCGACAGGGTAAATTAAAAGGTTTGATGGTCTTAAAATCTTAATTCATCAGGAGATGCGCAATTACACAGCTAGTTTTTACATCTAGGCAAATGCATAGGCAACATTTGTAACTTGAATAAGTAATAAATACAGAAACAGTTGATTAAAAAGTTACAAAAATTTATTTATTTTACATTTGGCCCTTTGAGAGCAGCCATTTTGTTGACGTGGCCCTCGGTGAAAATGTGTTCGACACCCATGTTTTAAAATATAAGAGAACAATGAGCACTGGTAGGGGGAAATTTGCTATTTGCTTGTCTCCATAGTGATGTTATTGCTTTGACTGGAATGTTCCACAGTATCGCATTAAACACTTATCTTGAATTTATAGATAAGACAAAACATTGGAGAGAGGAGATGGATGTGCAGAGCAAAAACTGACTTTTTTATGCTTCAAACTAACAGATGAGCTAGTTTTAGTTTAATTAGCGTAACAGGGCGGTGGTCATAATGTTATGGCTAACTACGTCTGTATTTTATTATTTTATTTTTTAGCTGAGCGAGTCCCAAGTTGCGGGTCAAACCGTAAGAGATGAACTTGTCGAAATGGAACGGCGCTACCATGAGAAGGTTGAGCAGTGGGACAGGACACGGGACGCTCTGGACGAGTTAACGGACCAGCTCCGGTCGTGCCGCACTCTGCTCCACCGGAACCAGAAGACGACACGGACCCAACAAGACGCCATCCAGTCCCTGCAGAACCAAGTGAACTCGCTGCAACAACAGGTACGCACAAAACAGGAGAATATAGTGGATCTCGTGTGTGTTATCTAAGCAGATTTCCATCAGTTTGCACAAGTAATGAACAGTCCTAAACATTTTATTTCACCGCGACAGAATTATGACGCATCAGAGCTTGGCACGTTTGATTAGATTTCATTTATATTCTGCAGTTCCCCGTAATTTTAATGTAACAACCAATAAATTTAGCTGGAAGATGATCTTATAAACACATGGAGGTGATTAGATCCAGCTTATGGCTAATAAAGCAGTTTCATTGGAGCCAAGCAGAGGTCTCAAACACTGGATTTGTAATGTAATGTGTATGGCTTTTCTTTGAACTGCGATGACTGCGCTCTGTAGCTGCAATCAGGTGTTGGCCCTTGACGTGTTCGTGAATTATGAGGTGAGGGCATATTTCCTTTGTGTCCACGTGCACGGTTATGTACGGGGCATGTGCACGTGAGCGCTGGTGTGTGTCACTTAATCTTTTCTCCTTTTTTTTTCTTTTCTGTTTTATATTTACTACGTCAGGCAACAAATGAATCATCTTTATTACAGAGAAATTTAATTTGGATGAACTTAACTGCTGCCGCCAAGGTCAGACGGGCAGAATGTCATTTTAATCCAATCAGCTTTAATCTGTTGGTTATAAAAGAGTTAGGCTGTTGAAGAATGGCTGTATCTCGGGCCCTTTATTACGCTGGCTAATGACTTTGATTGTGAGGCGCCTATCAAGAGGTTAGGAGTTCTTATGGAGCTTTACGTCCCACTAATTCTCAAACTCAGGGCAGTATTGGTTTCAGCTAACCCTAAACTCAGTCATTTTTACATTTTTTTTGTTTGTTGGGAAAAATAATCGTCTAGTTAACTCATACTTACTTTACTATAGGACGACTTTATGTAATGTAGTGTCTTTTACAAAATGGTGGAGGTAAATGATGTTTTTATTAGTTTTATTGGCAGGTTTTTGATGTTTTATGGCGAAATATATTTAAAAGATTGACCTGTAAATTGTGAAAACTTCTGTATCCAGTTTGTTATAACTTTTTCAAACATTATAATTTACCTTTTAAATATAAGAACAACAGAACTGTGCAAAACACTGGGACATTCATTTGAACACAATCTTTTCGAACACATTTGCATTCAGATTGTGTAATGGAGAGATAAGCGTTAAAAGTGTAAGTCTTATAATGAAGGACATCATTTAATAGAGTGAACAGTGGAAACTGCCAATGAGCTCTGCAGTGGTTTTGTCTTGTTGTTGGGCCAAGACTTTGTCTCATAATAAAAAACACACTAATAACTGCAGTCGCTTTGAAGTCTCTTTAATCTGTTTGTTACAGTTAAAGGCCATGGCGCTGTGCTTAGTGCAACAAAGGAAAAGAAAGACAATGCATCTGTTATCGTGGTGGGAAACCAACATGTCCTACTGTCTATAATGAGATGAAAAGGATTTATTACAATGCGCAAATTCTGACCGCTGATATTCGTTATGCCGTTATATTACTTTAAACGATGAATTTTAACTCACAACAAAGAGTTTCAGTCTTTTTTAATTTTCTTTTCTCAGAAACTTGTGATTGAGGGTGACCTGAAGGTTTACCAACAAAGCCGTTTATATTCTGACGATGAGTACCTAAGTCAGCTAAAACAAAGAGAGCAACTTCAAAAGGTACATTCATTACTTGTTATGCATTCTCATTTTCCCTTTTATAATCACACACAAGACATGCCATTGTGCATGTTTTGACAGTGTTTTGTGTCTCTCTGCTTGTGTGTGTGTGTGTGTGTGTGTGTGTGCAGCGCTGTGCAGAGCAGGTGGAGCACCTCACTGAGTGTGAAAAGGCTATTCTTCAGATGAAGTCAGCGCTGGAGAGACAGTAATAACAGAGTCTATAAAACTCTCATTCTCCTTTGCTCATCTTGGATTGTGTCCTTGTCTCTCCTCCTTGCCCTTCCCTTTCGCCTCCACCCCCTTCTCAACTCTAACAGTCTATTGTACAACACAAGCAAAAGTCTTCACAGTTTGCATTTTTATTCTTTTAGCTTGCCTGTTATGCAGTTTATTTATTGGTTTTGTGCATTTTTAATAGTTACTTTTTGTGCCTCCTCCACACAGAGCCAAAGAAAAGATGGAGCTGCAAAAAGAGTTTGTTGTGTTGCAGCGCACACACCTGAACAGTCGCAGGCAGCACGAACAGGAAGCAGATCGACTGAAACAGGAAGTGGCCCGTTTAGAGCTGGAGCTGGCTGAGACCCAACAGGTCCATAAGACCACACTGTCCTTCGCTTACAGCACATACGTTTGTTATTGGACACGCTTCCTCTTTTGTTCTAATTCAAACTGCACCACGCATTGTTTCAGTGAGACTCTCGAGCCAAGAACATTAACTGAAGCTTTAGCCAAACTCTTAAGGACGAGTACCCAATCCACCTACACACCCTCCACTCATGTGATTGTCCCATGATTGCCTGGCAGAAACAAATTGCTTTGCCATTAATTAAAGCACCAAACGGTGCCAAGGCTGGTGAAATTGACTCCAATTAAGAGCTCAATGGGACACTAAATATTCAAATTACTCAAAGTGGTGACTGTAGCCTGGCAAAGTGCCAATTCTGCTGGCAGTCATAGACACATAATTCAGAGTGTGTATGTGCGGCCTTGTTAGTGCGCTGGAAGTGGGAGCGTTTGATTTTACACATCATTTGTGTGTCCTCTGGCACATACAAGTGAGATACATGTGACACACCTGCTCTTTGTGATATCACAAACACACACACATGTCTCTCTACAGCTGTCAGGACGTGTCCATTCATTTAGCCCTGTCCCTGTGGAATACGGCTAATGACTGTGTCATGTACAATGTCAAGTAGCGACATATGTAGCAAAGCTACTTTTACATTTCTTACATTCATTATGCATATGTCCTTTATTAATCGTTTTCATTATGCACATAATGCATAATTTTCTAATGTTTAATAATGGAGGGTTTTCATGTTCAGCCCGACACTTTCAGTCTAAGGTCAGGGCTTTGTTACTTTTCATGGAATCACAAATACAAAAATGCAGTATGTTAATTACAACCTTGTTGAACTCGTGCCTGTGGAAAACTGTGGGCATTTGCATTATATTGTATTTGGAGGGGAAAAAAAAGACAATAACATACGTAAATATGTTCTAGTTAGTCTAAAAGAGGCCCTGAATAAAATACAGTAGTAACTGCGAGACAAAGCAGAGATCTTAAATTCCTCTAAATGACTAAAGACACATCTGAGGCTCATTTGGATTCCGTGTGTGGATTCCTATCTCTTTCTGTCTGGTCTGTCAAAGCAGCTCGCTGATTTAGTTGGCCGTGTGCCGCAGGTGCATGTGACTCTGCTGAAGTCCGAGGGGGAGCTGCGAGAGGCGCGACACGAGGCAGAGAGGAAGACCAGGGAGGTGCAGAGGCTCACGGAGAGGCTACAGGAGGAGGAGCAGAGGAGGAACAGTGACCTCCAAGACAAACACAGGCTCAACGCGTATATCCATCGACTCAGGAAGGAGAGGGAGGAGTTACGTACTAAACATCAAATGACAGGTACCAATCGCACAAAGCATCATCACTCATCTGTCCCATTGTCACTTAGGGTATCTGTCCATCACTTCTCTAGTATTACAATAGAAATATGAAAAATAAAACCGTTTGTAGGAGTCACTTTATGTAGGATGACCAAATTTAAAAACTCAAAACTAGGATAAATTGTGAAACGAGTGCGTAACATTGTGCATTCTTGACTCACTCGTGTCAAATGTTACTCAAGTAAAAGTAAAAGTATCACATTTAAAAATCAGCTGAAGTAAAACTATTTAAGTACCTGTTAAAAAAAAGTAAAAGTATTTCACATAAGTGTTGTTAAAGTGTTAAATGTTGTGTTATTGATTTAAAAAATGTACATATTTTGGTCAACAGCAGTAATACGAATCAATTTCTGATTTTTTTCTTGTGAATTTTGTGTATTTATTTTTGTTTTGCTCAAAGCTGAAGCCTGAACTCGAAAACTTTAGTCAGGATGATGTAAAAATAGCCCTTCAAATCATATGAAAAGTGCTTTTTACTTTTCATTCCTGTTCAAAAATGTAGTGTAGTAGAAAGTACAGATACTGCTCTCAAATGTAGAGAAGTAAAAGTGAAAAGTATCCACTGTAAAATGTACTTAAGATACACACAGATACCTAAAAACCTTTACTTAAGTACATTACTTTCCTACTTTTACGTGGTTACATTCCACCGCAGCTTCTTACTGACTGCATTTTTTTGCCTTTTCTCATTTTTAAGCACGTTTTTATGTATTTTAGCGAAACAAATGACAATATTTTCCCCTCTTTACTGTTGTCAGGATCAAATTGGTCAAAAATAGAGACACCTGGGACATTTCTTGTATAAAACTGGGACAAATTAATGTTTTTTTTAGAGACACTATTATATTTTTGTGCCATAGTTGCGATGGGAGCTAGACAGATTGCGGAAAAACTGACTCTTGTGAGCTTTAAGTCATGTTATAAAGCTGTTACCTCCTCAAAAACAGACCTGGAGTTGTGTTTTGTTTCATCCACACATGTTTAAATAACCTTTTATTATTAGTTTGTCTATATGTCCAAAGCTCAAAACGCTCTGTTCCACCTTGTGATGTCATGAAGTGGTAGTTTTCAAGTTAACAGCCACGTTTTACCGTTTTATTCAGTACAGATTAGCAATTCCAGAGCTGAAATTATCCAAACGATTCTAGTGAACGTGTATGAAGTTTAAATACACAGTAGAGCACTTCCTGTATCACCACATGATGACATCACAAGGTGCAACAGAGTGTTTTCAGTTTGAGAGAAGGGGTCTGTTTGCGATAAGGAAACAACATTGTAACATAGATTAGAAAATTGCGTAATATGGACCTTTTAACCACCTTTTTTTCACGTAGAACTATTTATTACATTTACGACATCTCCATAAAAACAAGGCAATCAAGTCCAGACCTCTTTGAAGCTTTTAATTCAACGTTCTAATGGGAAAATCTGTGAAAGTATCAGACCAATTAATGCCTTTCAAATATATTATTGGGACTCCTGGACCCATGCAGGTTAGGGGCACGCTTCGGCTTGTGCGTCGCGTGCCTGTTGTTAGCTCGTTAGCATCTTAGCTTCCGCGCAGACTCTGGCGGTATAGGTTTGATTTAATAGCGCGCTGCTTTGGCTGTACGGTAATGTCATTTATGTATATGTGAGTGCACAACAGTGGCCTTTGTATCGCGGTGGATCTAGCGCAGGAATGGTGATAGCTGGGTCTCTCCGGGCACAGAAATGTCTCATTAAGAATTAACGTACACATCTATGGTCACGGTAGACACACACACAAACGCACATATACAAGTACCCACTGGCTGGACTCCCTGCGCTTTAATTAGCACACACACACACACACTGCGCCCTGTGAGGTACAAACACGCACACACAAACCACCTATTGTCCGCTGAGAGATGAATCTGAGGTCTCTCTCTGTGGCAGACAGTGGCTGGCTTCTGCGCTCAACACTGCTCATTAACAAGATAGAGACAGAAGGACAACGCAGTGGAGCTTGGCCTTTGTCTGTGATCAAAACGCATTCCCTCAACTCTACGCGCCACACAAAAGCACATATTATTCAGCCGTTACCTTCGGCAAATACAATCTAGCAATGTAGAGCCCATTGTGACGACTTAAGAAGAATAAAGATGCATTATTATAACAAAGGAGACATTGTTTACCTGGATATAGCAGTGGCTTGAATGGACTGGGTGAGGAGTCAGTTTGAAGAATTGCTGTCAGGTACAAAAAGGTTTTTATGAGCGCTACGCCCTTTTTGAGAGCTCTTTTTTTGCCAAACGAAAATATTACCTTGAGTGTTGATGATTCTTTTTGTTGCTCGATAACACGACGTGGGCCTACAGTCCAGTGTCAAGTGGAATGTGGCGGTAAACAGGTTTGACGCGTATATGTGGAACTGTATGGATGCTTGCACACGCAGAAAGTTACAAGGACTGGCTTTATTCTGTGGTGTTATAGTGCACGTTTTTGTCGCTTTACGGTGACGTTCTTTGGCTTTTCTGTGTAATGGCGTTAGCTGTTAGTAAATGGGACGTCCAGTTTGGAGAAAGTGAAACTAAAGACACACACAGACACTTTAACTTTTTTATTTCTCCTAAAAAATATAGAATTATTTAGAAATCATGGTCAGACAGTGCACGTGCAGTGAAATACATTATAAAAGAAATAAATATCACTCACTTTTTTGTTATACATTCACTTTACAGTTGATTTTTGACTTTTATTGTGCATTTATTACATTAATATTCCAAATCAGAAGGTTATTACGTGAATATGCAGCAATAACTTTCAATTTATCTGTAATTTTTAAAAAGGATTTGCCACATAAACGATTAAAATATTCACATACCACAATAAAAAACAATAATTTTTCATAGAATGTTATTTTAACCTGAAATAAATGTGTTTGTCTAAGATTAACATTCGCTTCTGGGCAATTAATTTGTGATTTTAATTAACATTTTGTTGCTAAATCGTGAAATCAAGGTTTATTATGAAACAGTTTTACTCCAGACTTTACTTTCTTTCTTACAAAGCAGCGTTATTGTGCAGTTAAACAAGAAAAATCTCAAAAACATAGTAAGAAAACTTGAAATTAGATTACATATCTGTACAAATGGAATTGAAAGCAGTTTAGATTTTCTTAAATAATAATAAGATATGGTAAGAATAAGAATGTAAAGAGCTTTCTCTGTTTGAAAGACTCCAGTCCCTGCTCTGACCCCAATTAAAATGGATTAAAATCATAATCGAAATCGACGTTTTATTTTTGGCCGTATCGCTCAGCCCTGATTCTGATTAAAGCTGCTGAGAAGACCCAACATTTTCTTATAAATCTAATGGTTTTCAGTATCAGTACTTACTCTGATTAGTCTAGTTTTGATACTAAGTTTAATTTCGAAATAGCACAGTGGTAGATTTTGTTACTCGTCCTATAAAACGCCATATATATCGATACTCCGCTGCAGAGTCTTCCAGCAGATGTGATGTTGAAGCTGCTCTCTGTGGCCTGTACTGTACATGAGCCTGTCAAGTGTCAAGCGCAGAGACAAGGGCAAGAAGCAGGGAAGTGTCATAAGAGAATCCTGAAGCGTCGAGCGGCAGCTGGATTCAATCAGGCCGTGTCAGGAGCCATGACGAGACCCAAAGAAGAGGGTGATTAAAACTCAAGTGAAAATAAGTCCTTTAACTTTACCTGTGACTCAATCTGTCACTTTCAGATAGTAGCTTCTCGTCCATAGGCTTTTCAGATTAGTGCTGTTCTGCTGGAAAATTATAGGCGATTAATGTAAAGTGAGTCGCAGAGCTTCGTTTCCAGTACTTTTATTTCAGCAGACGTGATGCAAAGATTTTAAAGTTTTACGCTTTTATGCAACGGATGTTTCTATACGAGTTGTACAGGGCAAGACGCCATTTCCTCCTGGAATTATGCATCAGATATTGCTTCAGTTGAGATTCATTTTTGCTTTATTATGTCAATAAAACCTCGTATATTTGTCTATTATTTCATTTGTTTCGAAAAAAGGCTTTTTTAGGTTGTCAGATGTCAATGTAAATGATAGAACTTTAAAATATTCAGATGACATTTTAGTCAAAGTCACTGTGCATCTCTGTCAAACGCGCCGTGAGGTCGGCCTTGATGTAAAATGAATTTGATAACTGCGCTGAAACAACCGAAACAAGCGCATAAACAAAAAACTAATATCCATATTTCCACCGACAAAAACAGAAACGCGATATAAGAACCCCCCCTGCCGCTGATGTGCATCTGCCTAAAGATGATGAAACCATTATCCTGTACAGCTCCATGCGCGATGTACTAATGTGTGTACGTGTGTGTGTGTGTGCGTGTGTGTGTGCGTGCGCCGGATCCCTGGACGCACACACGCACAGGCCGCTCTCCTCCAATTCACCTCTATTACTAGCTATAATCCCATTTCACACTCTATCGATCCCCAAAACTGTTGTTCACCGGAACCAGCAGCAAACACTGGCATTTCTCCCCATCATTTCACAGGCATTGTTCTTTATTACACAAAGAAGCCCCCCTCCCCTCGTTTTTGTCTTAGAGCAAACTCAACCCCAGTGAAATATGAATTATAAATGTATGGCTAATAAAAGAGAAGGAGGGAAAGAGGGAAGAGAGACAGAGATAGAGAGAAGTGGTTGGTAGAAACATCAGAGAAAATGACTCCTTTACAAGAGTCTATTGATCAGTTTCTATCAAAGGGGGATGTCAGACATGAGATTACCTGGCAGTTTGAGCATTAGGTGCCGTGTGTTATAGCCCGGGGCCCTTGTACTGCTGCCAGAGGATTGTAAATAAAGCAAAGAAGAGGAGAGAGCAAGAGGGGAGTGTGTTGGGGTTGTGCGTACCATTTTTTGATTCCATGTGTGCGTTAAGTCTTTGTTTTTCCTCAGCCCGCCTCTGTTGTGTTACTTTATTTTTATTCGTGATGATGTGCGGGCGTCTGTGCTCCTACACCTTTTGGCTCTTACCCAAAAGCAAGTGTTGCAAGTCCGCGAAACTTCAGAAGGCGAGAGAGGGAGTCGAGGGAGGCTACGGGACGTCTCAGAGGAACACCTTAGCCTGCTTACCAATCCCCCTACAAAGCCAAAGGAAACCCTTATGAAGCCTCGTGGAGCTGTTATAAGGGGCCAAGGCACGACCAGTCTAGCCCCATCCACTGATTCAGGGTTAGCTCGGTTTTCATCCTTCTCATGTTAAAGGTTAGCCGTGAGAGTGGGCTAATCTGACTCCAGATCGGTGATTATAGGCCTGATAATGTATGGTGCGCTTTGAAGTTAGTGAAAAGGGACAGGCCAAGTTGGATTATGGACTGATGTTGTGCCTTAAGTTGTGAATCTGGTTTAAACAAGTCAAGAAAGTCAAAGTGGCAGTTCAGGATCGGAGATTACGGTCACAACATGAGCCGTAGAAGGCCCGATAAACTCAAACTCAACAGTATTTCGATTTCATTTGTTTATTAATATCATTTTATTTAAAAGTTATATTATTTTTTAGATATTGCTGCACTGAAATGGTGTTTTATCTCACTATCAGACAGCTATCCACACTTTGTAGGAGGAAAAAAAGATGGCTGCAGAGTATATTTCTCACATTTTTTTGTTGTAAAAGTCAATTCAAATACGTTTACATGTGTCTATGCGTACATATATATAATAACTTTGGTTCTAGGACGTTCTTATGTTCTTATGTTAGTATTAGCAAGCAATCGATCAAATTACAATCATGTTTTTAATGTTGTTTTGAAGGTAGAGATGAATTTGAATAGTAGCAATATCGTTTATAGTAAAAATGCTGGAAAAAAAGATGATAAAACATGAAAATGGAACAATCTTGCATCTGTCAAATACGTTTTTTTCCTATTTCCTCTGATACTGAAACCTCAACCAATAGATTACCTAAATATCCACGTGAAATTTCGCTATTGTGCCATATTTGCGTTGAATCTTTCCGCTGACACATTGACTTAGATGCACTGACCTAATTCAACTAAATACACATAAATAAAATATACTTTGATTGACTGGAATACACTCCAAGGACAAGGAAACTGGACTCGTTAGTGACACAATCGCAATTAATAATCCGCAAACGAACTGTAATACACGCACCTGCACCTGTTTTTTAATGTTTTAATGGACTTGTTTACTTGTTTTTTGTTTGTTTTTCTGCTTGTATTGTATTTTAAACAGGGCGTCTACAAAAAAAAAAAAGTCTAAGTGCTGTCATGCGCAGAAAGATCATCAAAAACCCTTTAAATTACTGTGATTTTTGTCTTTGTCTCACTCTCCCCTTCACGTTTTTGCTATTAAACTACCATTATTACCTCTTCTCTATGTTTAACTATTGTGCATATGCCATAAAAAAGTTAAATATTCACAAAATCCTAACTTTTTCACGAATTATTACCGACAAATCGCCGTCTTCCCCTGATCGACCCAACCCGGCCGCGTGCGTGCCCTTGTCTGCTCCTATTACTATGTGTGTTTTAGCATAAAAGTCCCCATATTGTAGGTCACAGAGCTGGCAGTCTACATTTCCACTTAATTTTATACCGCTGTGTGAGTGTGTGCGTGCCTACCTTGGCCCATGTGTGTAGCCGGCTAGTGCATGCGGCTAATTGCCTCCCCTGGTGGGCGGTGTCACTGGGGTCACCTCAATCTAATGCCCTAAATGTGAATTTGATCCACCTCTCAAGTTTTCACATCTCGTCGGTATTGATTATTGAGATACATAGCAAACTCTCACCTTGAGGTTGAGAAAAAGCCAAGGTAGGGCAGGTCCACACACAAATATAGTGTTTGTGTATCGTTAAATATTTAGCATTTTCAGATGTGCCTTCAATTTTCCTAAGGCTTCAGTTTAAACAGTTTGAACGCTGCAAAGGCATAAATTAATCATGGTTTCGTTACATGTAGATGTAGATTTTCTTTTTTGTATTTATCTGCTTCTGGTATTGGTTTTTAAGCTTCCTTTATTCAATCTGTCCAAACACAAGCCTCACAACATGGCGCAGCTCTCTACAGCATTACAGCAACTCTCTTAACATTTCTGTATTTTATTTCACACACTCAGCGCACACAAAGCCAAGGTCCGGCCCGTAAATATTCAACACAGCTACATATTCAGTGTGCACTTCTCAATATTCACTCGCCATGGCCACCGACGGCTGACAGTTTATGTTATATTCAATGAATACTGAATTTGGTGAAAAGGTTTTAAGAGCTATGAAGAGACATTGACTCACAAAACAGCACAGAGCAGAAAAGAGAAGAGGGAGGGGGACCAAATTTTACATTTTAAAATTTAACCTGAAAAAGGGGCCACCAAAGCAAACCAAACCAAGAAACCTGACCAGCGTTTATTATGTATCTGCTCAATGTGCTAAAGCATTAAGTGTAGGACAATGGGGTTTTATTGCATGTAGATGGAATAGACGGCTGAAAAGGCTGTGTGATTGAGGGACCAGAGTCAGCAGTATGAACTCAAGTAGCCTGCTCAAGGTAAAGAGTGCCATCTATTGACTAAGCCGGGAACAGCGTCTTTTGTCTCCCAACAAAGAGCTGCTGCTGCCGCCGCCGCCGCCGCTGCTGCTTCTGCTGCTTCTACTGCTGCCCGGCCTGGGTGCAGAACGGTGCAGGCGCGTCCTCTTTTCTGAAAGCCATTCACAGCCTCCTCTCTGTCCCACTTTCTTTGGTTTTTCTTTGAAGGCAACTTGCTGTTCATATTTTCTCACTCATGCTGAACTTGAACAGAATCGATAATCACCTCTGTGTATGCATGTTTTGTAAATCATTCTATTAACCTTGGCCCGCTGGAGGATGTGTAAACCTTATATTTACATGTATATAGCCTTCTTTCTTTGAATACAATAAATAACAAAATCTCAGCCTTCTAGAGTTAACCCAGCGCCCTTTTTCGACAATACCACAAAGAAAAGGTTGGTTTTTATGTTGCGATGTGGGTATTTAAACTGGGCTAATGAATCTTAACGAGACCGTGGCAAACTGTTGCGTTTTTTTTTTTTTTTTTTTCTTCAAATCACACTTTTTTTTGTAACTCCTTTTCTTCTTATCCTGTCTTTGCTTAGTGGAGGAGTTGGCAGCCCGTGCAGAGGAGGCGAGGCGGATGGAGGGCTGCGTGAATAAGGAACAGCTAGCAGAGGAGAAAATAAGGTAAGAAAAGGCAGGGATTGAAGCTCTTTGCCTGTTACCCCATTGTCCCCAGTGGAAGCGCTATAATCAAAAACATTTAGATTTTTCTCTGGCGTACAGTAGGCCGTTTAACTCAACATGTGTTCAACAGATCAGTCCCTTTAAAATCCGAACCATGCAAAGGAATAACACTGACAAAAACTGACATATTTTTCTTATATTAGACGATGTGAAAGTAGTTATCGTGACCGGCGTGTACGGCCCTTTAAAGACATTTCTCGAGATTTATCGTCTGGAAGCAGATGCCGCGGGTCCCGGAGTTCAAAGTTCAGGGGTGAGACCTCTCGTTGACCCCTGTGTGTCACCGAGGCTGCGGCGATGACATAAGCTAGCACGTCTCACCCAGTTTGAGTGGCTGTTTTTGTTTTTTGTTGTTTTGCATACTTGCGGTTTGTGGTTTTGGGCTTCATGACTTCACTGACTGCAACGTTCTGTTTTTTTTTTTTTCTTCCTTTTTTAGGGAGTTTCTCGGTTAAGTTCAACCATGGAACATTTTTATCCGCAACCCAGCAATTTAGGACTCGGCATGCTCCAAACTTTTATAGCCTCCCCTCGCAATGATTAGCTTTTATGACATTTCAGCTAATTTTAAGTAGTTAAACCATAGTCAAGTCTGCGCATTACATCTCTGCATTTGCTGTTAACTGGGTATTATCTAATAAGTGCAAAGACATAAAGGGTTTTTAAGCAACAACACCACGCTGATGGCTTCCATGTGTGCGCCGGGAAATCCCCATGTTTCCGCAGGATGCCTTGTCTTTTTCACCGCTTTCTCTCCACAGCTCTGTCCATCCTATCATGTTCGGTCTCTGTGGCCCTATCTATCAGACATATTCTTTCCTCTTCACTTTCGCAGCTCCAATCTCAGCTTTTTACGACTGCCGAGTTCTCCCATTGTTCTGGCTTCATTTACTTTATTGTTAAAACATGTTGCCAGTGTACTCAGTCGGGGTATATTTCTCTCTTGTTATTTATGTGGTTTGCAATAGATTTAACTGTTAAGGGTTGTATTGTACGACACGATTTAAGACAATAGTTCATATGATTTTAACAAGGTTTCCTGTTTGTTCTGCGTTTTACCTCCTTCCGTTCCTCATTAGCGCTCAAAATACTTCAATTGTACAAAGGTGTTAGGTGTATTTTTGTATTTAATTTTGTATTTAATTAATATTTCAGCTCAATTACTAATAAAAACCCAATTAACATTCATTCGTTTGCTCGTTTTAAAAATGTTTGCAGGCGCGTTCAAGGCCCAAATGTTTTTACACTCTTCATAAACTTGCAATTTTTCATTTTTAATTTTTCATCGGCGCTATAGGTCAGCAGTGGGGGTGGTTTGTTTTGCCTGCTGTATATATATATCTATAGAGTTTGTTGGTGTGCGTGCGTGTGAGCGTGCGGAGGGTTGTAGGGGATGTCGAGGCTCACTGAGACTGTGCAGGGAGGTTTGTGGAAATGGTAATCATTTGTCGTATTGATCCGGCTGTAGCCAGGGCAGCCCCGCGCGCGCTCCCCCGGCCCGGCGTGCGCGCGCATACACACTCACGGTTACCCAAGAGCACACAGGAGCACAGTTGCGTGGCAGGAATAGACCCTTTTATATTGATCCCCTTCACATTCCCTTAGCTGGCCTGCCACACACACATTTATACCAACATGCTTACACTTTCTGGTCCCACACCGAGTCCCACAGCACCGCATTTTCTCCGTATTGATGGGTAAATTAAATACTTAAATCTATTTGTTTTCATCCATGCATTATTTAAGATATTTACAGTTTTAGGCGAGCTGAATGAGAGTTTAAATAGACGGATAAGCAATAAATGTATATAAGCTACTGCCCCCATAGTTCAAATCGTATTTTTTTTCGAACCCATTCAGTAATCACCTTTGACCGCAGAGGCATTGATTACATACTCAAGTCTTACCGTGAAATAAGTTTTTGTATGTGTCAAAAATCTATCGCCGAATGAATAAATACGACAAATAAATGAATGCGTGAATAAATAGAAATATACAGACACGATTTCACCTGGTTCCTACAGAGATTTTAAAAATATCGACGGTTAAATGAAATACTTAAACGTGTCAGCTGTTATTTATGTATTATTTAAAGTCAACGCGTTTTTGTTTTTTTTTAGACCGACTGAAGGTAAAATAAATATATAAGTGTGTATGTTTGTCTCTCTACAGGTCAGAGGTACTGAAGCTGGAGACTGAGCGGGCTGAGCTGAAGAGGGAGCTTCAGGAGGCTGTCCATCTCACGCTCAAAGCACAAACAGAGAAACAGGAAACACAGGAGAAGGTAAACAACTGCGCTACATACACAACAGCATCACCAACGTGCAGTACGCTTTAATAAACTCACGATTTGTTATGTACACGCTGATAAAACGGCAGATTAAGACTCATTAAGGTTAAATACATATGTTTATAGTTTGAATTTACATATTATTTCACTAATTAACTTCGCTGAAATGAAAAGATTAGTCATTGAACTCGTTGGATTAAACCAAAGTGGCAAAGCGAACCACATTTGTCACTGTAAATCGTATGGATTAAGTACAAAGAGTCACAGATCTAGCAATAGTGGCTCAAAAGGAGTAGAGTGACAAATAAACGTCGCTCTAACCAGTTCGTACTCACTGTCGTTGTGTCCCTGAGCAAGATATTTCACGGTCTTGTCTTGTGGTTTGAGTGAGTACAGAAGCGTTTGACTCGTGTCTGTTCAGTTCTCGCTGCAGAACAGTCTATGAGTAATGGACTATAATCGTGAAGTGCTCTGAGAAGCTTGTAAAGAGCAAATATAAATGTAGACCAGTATTGCCATGGCTGAAACGCATAATTTTTGATGTACCCATGTGTACTTTTTGATTGCATTTTTATCCTGCTAAAATAGTTATATTCCCAATGAAAAAGGATCTTAAAGTTAAAGCCAATGTGGGATTAAAAGTTAAGTAACTATATAATGTAACGGCTGTACCTCGCAGTGTCATTCAAACGCCATTGTGTAATAACCGTGGTGTAATTTCCCCTTGCTTTCGGCCTGCTCCGTAGACATATATAAAGGTGTGTTGTTCTCTCTACTCCAAGGTCTCCCTCACCTCCCTCCCGTACCTTTTTGATGATTAGTGGCATATATCCCGCGCTAGAGCCCGGATTATCTTGTCCAAATGGGGGGAGGAGGGGAGGTATGCTGCGGGAACCTAAACCTGGCAAGGTGATTTGGAGCATTAATTCCGGGGTGTAATATTCCCTGTTATTCCCTAATGTTCGGGATGGGAGAGGGGTGCTCGGCAGTGGGGCGGGGGGCAGCTCTCTCGGGGGAGCGGAGTTGTCAGAGCTGAGCTGCTGCTGTACAAAGGCAGAATGGGTAATTAAGGGTAAAGCCAGGACGGCAAGTGATGTTCATTTAGAATTCGACAAACTTTGAATTCTGTCTTAAGCTCCGCTGCGCAATAGTGCTCTTTCCACTCGGATCTTGATTTTGCATTTTGTTCAATTCCATCTTAAAGTTGGTTCCGCTTCCCTCTCACCCCGACGCTCATGTTTTTTCCAGTCTTTTTACTCCATGTGTCCTCCACTCTCTCACCTTACTTTTTTTTTGTCTTTCTGTCAGGCCTTGTGAATAATACATGGCACATCGCACTGCTCCCCCTCACATTAGTGCAGTAGGGTTTGACATCAGTGATTACGCAGGGCCAGTAGACACACCGACTTTAGCCAGTTAGGTAGCCAAGTAGCCAAGACAGTGCTTTCAAAAAGATTTCTTCATCTCCAGTATTTCTCAGCTGTGGAAAAGTGCCTTCTTTCATCTTTGGGCCTTTTTGCTGGAGCCTTCTTGCCTTGGAAGTACATTTTACGATCAAACAATGATGTCAGATATGTTTCTGTCAAAACTGAGTCACGCATTAAGAGACATGCTACACCTAACAGGAATGGCGTTACAACTGTACAGCGGTTATGCTAGGGACTATTTGACGATGGTATTTGAGAAAAAATACAAGCAAATGCAATGTAAGGACCTAGTTTGAAAGTGGTTAGTATGTACAAAGCCTCAAAGTGGGTAAAAGTTAGTTTAAATGATGAAAACGCTGCAGAAAAATGTAATATTTTGAAAAAGTATTGCAAATTAAAGTGCTATGAATAGTTAGCATATTCTGTACACACAAAATGAAAACGCAGATCTCCACAAATGCATTTTTTTGTAATAGCTGTCACTGTAATCAATCAAGTATCTGCAGAATAAGATTAAAAACTCCACCCTTGACCTTTGAACTGCCAAGAATCAACCACATAAACTAGTATTACAGGTGTTTTTGTTCCCTACGTCAGCTTATCTACTTCACATTTGCTTCCATCCCACAACATCAGGGGAACTTTTCGATAATTTTGCCGAGTAGTTAAACACCAGTGTGATGTCCTGGCTGACTATAACTCCTTCATTAGGTCCCGATCGCTGTTATTGACCAGCGCAAGATGAATTATCCGCTGGTGAAAAAATCAAAGGTTTTGAAATGGTAAATGGTACACTACAGTGGCCTATAGAGGAAATCTATATTACAAATTGCCTGGGTGCACAGTAGGTGAACCTCAGATAGCTGTGTCTTGTACATCTTACTGTATATGCTGTGTTTGTGCAAAATGTGTGTCTTTGAATGCGTTTAGTATCTGGGGAAACATAGATTATAATGTTTGCAATTTGGTGTTAGCATGCACGCGCCACGTCGCTCTGGCCCGTCCCTCTGCATGACTCCAGTTCAAATACAAATAGTGGTAAACACCAGGCATGTTTTTGTGACTTGTATTTCTTCAAACAGTGATCAGATCTCCACTCTTCTCCTCTGTCCCCCCTCACTCTCTCCCCTCTCTCAGGCGCACACACACACACAATCACAGTCATTAGCAGTGTGTTGACTTGAAGCTCTTTTAGCATGGAGTGAAAGATTTCAAACAGTTTTAATGAGAATTTGCAGTAAGTTTTCTGATGGCGAAAGTTCGAATGGGGTCCGTGTTTATTAACTTTTTGTAGTTAGTCCCTCAGATCTTTTGTAACAACTGAAGTCATTTGTTTCCGATATGTGATAGTGACTTTGAATCTAAACAAACTGTTAAAAAAGTGAACTTTGGTTCGTGAAGCAGGCTTGTTGATTAGATCTTGCAATGACACGTTTTTTTTTGTTTTTTTAGTTTTTTTAGTTTGAATATTGTGAAATTAATACCACTGCAATAAATCCCTTTCAGAGCCAGTTTGCATTGTAGGATTTATGATCAAATACTGCATACATACTCAGATAACGCCATTGTGACTGTAGGAGGCAGTAGATTTATCTTAGTTATGTTCACTTAAAATATGCCAAACTTTCATTTATTTAAACGTGCACTATGGAACTTTTCAGGTGGAGGCTCCTCTTGTCTTGTCTCATTTGTGATGCTATTGCTGTGCCTGGAATGCTCCACGTTATGGCATCATTTATCTCCATGGAAACGTGCAGGTGATATGACCAGGCTGGGGATCTTCTAGTGCATTTAGACAAATTTGAATTTTTTTTTAATTTATTGTATTATATTTTTTTCTTTAATTAAATTTTATTGTATTTTTTAAAATTTATTTTATGTTATTGTATTTTTTTCTTTAATTTTTTATTGTATTTTTAATTGATTTTATTTTATTGTATTTTTTATTTATTTTATTTTATTGTATTTTTTCTTTAATTTAATTTTTATTGTATTTTTTAATTTTATTGTATTGTATTTTTTATTTTCTTTTATTGCATTTTTTTTCCTTTTTTTAAATTTTATTTTATTGTATTTTTTCTTTAATATTTAAATTGATACCTCTGCAATAAGTCAGTTTTAGGGCCAGTTTACAATGTAGGATTTATAGTCTCTTACAGCATTTATACTCAGTGACAGATAACCGGGCTAAGTTACAGGTCACTTCTGTGGAAAGGAGACCATGCTCACATTATTGCTTAAATGCTAAATAGATTAAAAATGTTTGATGCCTTACTGTGGAACATTCCAGGCAACGTAATAACATTTCCACTGAGACATTTATTCTCTTTTCAACCAGGAAAGTGAATTGAAAAGCAGGTTTTTATTTACAATGACGTCCTTTTGTTGAAACTAAAATAAATTCACTTTCGTTCTAGTGTTTCGATGTGCGTCTTATTGTATATTTCCTTCATTTCATTTTAATTTGACGCCATGTCCTTCCATCGGTCCCACTCATTACAGTTACTAAAAGCCTTGTGTCCGGCCTAATTAGCCAAGAATGACCCAAAGCAGATCTCCATTTTTTACTCTCACAGGTCTGATGAGGGGGAAACAGGGACAGCCAAATGACGCTCATTTGTTTTGGTGATGAATCGGGAGAGGAAGTGCGATCGTCTGATTGTTTAAGCGTAGAATGGACTCGCTATTTGTCCAGTGAGTGAGTGCATATGTATGTTCAGGCATGTGTGGGCCCATTGTCATCCCACACAGCTCATTAAACCAGCGCACAGAGCTTCATTTGAGATTCACACATAGAGTCATGCAGCCAACCTGACCATTGTTTGCACTGGGACAGCATTTCTTTGTCTCTCTGTGGAGAAAGACCCCCTTTGTTACCATTTCCCATTTGTGTTTTATCTTTCTGTAATTTCTGAATGTAATTTTTCATTTGTCAATAGCTTTTCCTTTTGTCCGAAGATTGTCGAATAGTCTGTTTATTTAAAGCTACACCGTGTAATGTTCTAGGGATGGTTCCTCCACCTCGGCCTGTCAAGATACTATATCCACTTCAGTGTTGTGTTATGTTTGATGGAACAATCATTTTTGGCGGTCAGTATTTATTTTTTGGACTTTTTCTTAGTACTAGTCGGGAATTTTGTTATTTTTCTTGTTTTACAGTTAGATTTAAGCTGTGGAGGGTTGAATAAATAATAACTTTTATGACTTTTTATAGATACAAACTAACTACAAAAGTGTTTCATTCTGCTGTTTATTTAATGCCGTTGTTGAGGGATTATTTTACTTTAGGACAGGGGCGTCAAATTCATTTTTAAAAAGGCCCAAATCAACAAAATGGTCGCTCTCAAAGGGCCAGATGTAACTAACTGTAAGATAAATGTCACTAAATGTAACCAAATTTAATGTAAAATAAATGCAACTACTTTTGAATCTTGTTAATTAACCATTTCTATGTTTATTACCTATTCAAGTTACAAATATTGCATATGGATTTGCATTGATATAAAACTGTTTAACTATGTATCTAATGATAAACTGACATTTTAAAACAGTCATACCTTTTAATTTACTTAGTCGCGGGCCACATAAAATGATGTGGCGGGCCGCGAGTTTGATGTGCTTTAGGATTATTGTGTCAGTGGCATAAATTCATTTCAATATTATCGTTTATTGTGTACATTTTCTTTAGGAGTATATTGTACTTCATATTTGTTTTGGTAAGACGCCTACTGCTACTTGCTTTTCTCCATAAAGATCTGCGTAGAATGTTCCACAAAATTGCACACATACAAACAACTCGCAGTAAGAATGCTAGTTTTTCAACATATTTTTAGCATAACATAACATAACACATAACTCAAAATGCTCTGTTCCACCTTGTGATGTCATGAAGTGGTAGTTTTCAAATTAACTGCTCCTTTTACCTTTATTTCAGTAGAGATTGCCAATTCCAATATCAACTGAATTGTCCAAATGATTCTAGTGAAGGTGTATGGAGTTTAAAAACACAGCGGAGCACTTCCTGTATCACCGCACGATGACATCACAAGGTGGAACAGAGTGTTTTCAGTTCGAGAGAAGACGTCAGCCTAAATATGCAGGGTTTGTGTGTTAAACATGTGAAATAAAACGCAACTCCAGGTCTTTTTGTGATGAAACATTATAACATAGATCAGAAACTAGCATAATATTGGCCCTTTAAGAGTCCGCCACCTCGTGCACGTGTGTTTTGGCAGTGTCACAAATTTGGGATACTTTGGGCAAAGAAATGGGAAAAATATTTGGGTACACACTACAGAGAACATGCATAATGATGTATTTTGGGCTAACCACTGACGCACAGTAAGAATGGTACTTTTTCAAGGTATTTTTAACACATGGGTAACTGGAGTTTTGCGATCAGAACACACAAGTCGGCGTTTGGCTCCTTGCTCTTGGTCTCACACGTTATAATACATAAAGTAGTGTAAAGTAATGTGACGTCACCCGTACAGTTTGGCTCCAGTCAAACGAAACTCATCGACGCTAGCAGTTATTGGCGCTGAGTTTCATATTAGGAATACCGACAGTGCGTATCATAGCAACCAAACAGCCAATCCAGAGCGAGGCTGTTGAAGATAACGCCATAACACCCCTTCCCGCCGGCACTGCGCGGTTTAGCACAGAGCGGACGCTTAGTAACGCTGTCAATTAAACCTGATGCTAATGCTAACATCAGCAAAATGGTTCGTCTCAAATTTGCAAAGATATAAAAACTGCATAACTGCGTAACTCCTGATAAACTGACATTTTAAGACAGTCATACATTTAAATTTACCTTGTCGCGGGCCACATAAAATGACATGGCGGGTCGCATTTTGGCCCCCGGGCCTTGAGTTTGACACATGTGTGCTAACGGGAGCGACCTTCAGGAAGTAACGCGCCTTATTTATGTGTTATTAATGTTCATATCTTGATTTATGAGCCCAACGGTGAAATAAAACTACCAGGATCATGCAGAACGGGTTAATACAAACATTTTAAGACCAAAATGAGAGCGAGGGGTGACGTTTTTTCCAATGTAAAGTGAATTGGAGCCAGAGTCGTTGGAGCTGGAAGCGCGTCCATGCTCAATTTGCTTCCTATTTGGAACGTAGCAGCTAGCACGTTAGCTTTGTCCATTTATATGTACAATCTCTTGTCTCACAATTCAAATAAATCATAAATAAACCACACATTTGATTTATTTTTGTTTAGTATTCAAATATAAAAATATATAAATGCACAAGTGAAAATCTTTCACACAGCTGTACGTTTTTCATCAAAATGCCCATTCAAATTCACGGCTATTCAAGGTTTAACCACTTCACTGTTAATAAAGCTTAAGTATGGCCTTGATCTAAAGCATTCAGTACAATGTGCCATAAAATTGTCTTTATAAAATCAGACACTCACTTGGCACATGGGAAACGCATAAAAGTATGTGAAATGCCAGTATTCAAGGTAAAGTTTTTAATCATTTCACCTCAGCTGCCCTCTTAACAGGTTTTGAAAAGAGCTTTGTAAAATGGCCTATTGAAGGTTCCTCTTTAAGAAATCTTCAAGTAAAAGAACTAGTTACCTCTAAGCGATATGATCAACAATAAAAAGAAAAAAATTCAAATATTATTTTTCAATGAATGGTCCATTTTTACAGCCAAAGAAGTGTTCATGTTGAGCTCCACAGTACAAATATTCAATTACGGACAATAGGACATTCGACTTGATTAGATATTGTGTTATTGTATTCAGTATTAAGTTCCCAAAACGTGTATTAAAGGCAATTGCTTCGTCAAATTAATACGACCAGTTTTTTAATATAAAGTTCTCTCATTTTCTCACTCGTCATCTCACTTAAAATGGACTCTTCTGAGATTTAAGTCACGTTATAATGCTGTCACCTACTCAAAAACATACCTCGAATTGTGTTTTATTATTAGTCTGTAACATCTCCAAAACTCAAAATGCTTCGTTCCACCTTGTGATGTCATCAAGTGGTAGTTTTCAAGTTAACAGCTCTTTTTTTTTTAACCTTTAGTTCAGTACAGTCGGGCAATTCCAGGGCTGAAATCATCCAAATTATTCTAGAAATGATGGTGTATGCAGTTTAAAAACACAGTGGAGCACTTCCTGTATTACCACATGATGACATCACAAGGTGGAACAGAGTGTTTGAGTGTTGTGTTGATGCACACATCTCAAAAAAGGACTATTATTTAATCAAGATATTATTGGCAGAATCAAAAAAAGCCATTACATAAGGATGGCATAAGGAGGACGCCCCCTACGCTTGACAACTGGAAGGACATTGTGGAAGAAATTCACGTTATGGAGAGACTTACACATATTCACATGTGTCAAACTCAAGGCCCACGGACCAAATGTGGCACACCATGTCATTTCATGTGGCCCACAACAAGTTAATTTAAAAGTTGTGACCGTCTTAAAATGTCAGTTTATCAGGAGATACGCAGTTAAGCCAGTTTTTTTTTTATATCTATGGAAATACATGTGCAATATTTGTAAATTGAATAAGTAATAAATACAGAAAGTTTATGAACAAGTTAAAAAAGTTGTTACATTTATTTTGCGTTACACTGGGCCTTTGAGAGAGACCATTTTCCTGATGTGGAACTCGGTGAAAATGTGTTTGACTCCCCTGTTCTAAGGCTACAAAAAAAAAAAAAAAAAATGGAAATTGTATTTAAATGACAGCTGACCAATTGTTCATTTTTCTATTGTAGTGTCTTTCAAAAACAATAAAATATAAGTAAAAAAAACAAAAAAAAAAACAGTCCGCCACGTGCTTGTGTCATTGAGATGCTTTTGCTTTGCTTTCCCTGGAATGCTCCACAATATGGCATTAAAGCAGGGGTCTGAAACTCAAATTATCTGTGGGCCGCAGTCTGGGTGAAGCTGAGCCGCATCAGGTATTCCACAAAAAAAGCTTTATTAAAATCTTCTCAAACGTCATCGCTGTTTTCAACATACATGAGGAAATACGCCAATTCTTGTGGATTTTATGGATATACGTCGTTATTTGTTGAATCTTTTATGACGCGAGTACAAACAATCGACCACAGTGCGAGCGACACGTGCGTTTGGGGTTTACAGATTTGGAGGAAGATTCTACACGCAACATGGAAACGCCACACTAACATTAAACTTTCATATTGTCCTCTGCGGGCCACAAAATGTTGTCTCGCGGGCCGCAATTGGCCCCGGGGCCGCGAGTTTAAGACTTTTGCATTAAACTTATCTATCTCCATGAAGCAAGTGGCGCTTTCCGGCCAAGTTACACGTTAGATCTGTGGAGAGATGACGAAAACTCCAGGTAAAGCAATAACTCCATCTTCATGAGACAAACTGGCGGAACAGAAAGCAGAAAATATGCGTGGTCGTTACACCAGATGCCCTGCCCGTCTTTGAAAACCACACGTTATGTTTGTGGAGGCTAGATGCAAAAGATAACTTCAATAATGGCGGGTAAACAAGCCGGCAGCGTGCGTAGGAAGGAGTGGAGAGTGAGATGAGAGGACGCCGCAGCAGACCAAGGTAATTAAAGAAGCCATCATCAGCATCATTAATATGCTAGATCTGCTGTGGCCCACTGACTGGTCTAATGGGGAACATGTCATCATCATCACCATTAGACAGAGACGCACAAACACACGCGCGGATACACACACGCACACACACGCTTTTAATGTCGGGTCACGCAGCGATTATCACCATTAGGTCCAAAGGAAGAAGGGGACCTCATCTCCACTGGCACCATAGACATCCATGTACATGTAGTATAGATCTTTAATTCAGAGCCCAGTGAGTGATAAGTACGCATATTTAAGTGCTGTCAGGCCTGTTGAGTCTTTTAATTAGACAGAATGAATGAATGTTTTATGAAATCATGTTTAACAATAAATGTGTTCATTAATTTGATGAGGGGATGTGCTCTGATGGGCTGAGTGCAACAGCGTAATGGCTCCTATCAGCTTTTCCACTCTGCTGATGATGTTTTTTAGACAAGACATTTATTTTAGTTCTAGAGGTGGGAAGAGCGGGCAAAAATGTTTGTCTATAAGCAAGGGCAGCATCGCGTTTAGCTGTGTGCGTGTGAAGAAGGCAAGGAAAGTTGAAGAAAAGAGCTTTACAGGATAAGAAAGACGGTAAAATCACAATAAAAGCAAATCAAAACTCTAATAATCATCGTAAAATTAACATTAAAAGAGTGAAAGAGTAAAAAACGTTCAGAACCGTCTTGAGTCTGGATTTAAACGTGGTCGAAGTAGCGGCCTAGAGTACCATTTCTGCACAGCTCAAAAGAAAAAGTGTTGAAATTTGATATTATTTCAATGTTACTCAAGTAGTAAAACAGAGTGTTGCATCCGATAAATCAGCCAAATAAAAGAAACGTGAACCAGTGTTTCCCAAAAAGAGGTGGGTGATATCGACAAAATGAATATCTGGAGTATTATCTGGTTGACAATATTTATATGCGCTGTATACGTGATATTCAAATGTATCCGACAACAAGTCCAAGTAATATTATGTTTTTTGATATATCAGCGTTTGCATATTGTTTTTTTGTGCCAGATGCCATTCCCGACGTGATCCTCTTCTCTCCGTGGTCTCTGCAGAGTCCAGTCAGCATCATTATAAAATGAGTCACAGATTATTATTTTAAGTGTTCCTGGCCTCACCCCAAAACTGAAAGTTGAATTATGCTTATCCCATGACCTTGGTCTGTTTTAGTGAAACCGGACCGTTAATGTGCAATGTGAAGCCTGTCCGCCGCTCTATGGAGAACAGAATGGATGGAAAATCCATTAACTGCTAAAGTCCTCAAAATCATTTTTCTCTCTGCAGGTAGGCCGCGTGCTCTGTCATGAAAGTTCATTTAGATGTATAAGCTCTGCGAAAGTGCGCTGGTCTATTGTCGGTGAATATGGACCGCACATTTTCTGGGTTTCGTGATGGAATAATCAAAATGATCACTTTTGTCCCTGCTGCTGCTGAAACTATTCCAAATTTTTTACCAGCAGCTCGGTAATCAACTCCTAGGTCCAGCCATATCACTAAACTCGGGTTTAAGTGCGTTCCCAAATGCGTTTTGTTGGCCCCGTTACCCCCCATCATCTGCTAAAATATTTGTGCTACAAAACCAATCTAAATGTTAAGCAGGTGTGCCGCCGCCGCCCCTCCTCCCCCCTCCGCGCGTCGTCCTTCTACCTTTCTTTTTCTAAATGTCCCGTTCTTGTCAGCGCCCCCGCCTCCTGTCTTCTGGCCCTCTCCGGCTCCCCTGACACCAGTGGAAACAGGCTGATGGGGTGTAATTTAGTCCTAATCACAACATCGGACTAGCACAGCGATTTACATGCAGCAGCCAGCGAGCCAGTCACACAGTCAGGAGGGACATGTTAATATGGGACCACAGGTAATTACTGTCATTACGCCCTGCCACAGATCCAGCCGCTGTGTGTACGTCCCTAAGTGTGCCCAGATGCATTGTGGGTGCAGCGTTTGATTGGTATGATTTCATTTTTGTGTATATAATTAATATTGGTGGTGTCTTTAATGTGTAGTTTGGGCCAGTTAATTTACAACGCTGGCTGCTTTGGAATGATGATTTGTATGTGGAAAGCAGAAATGAATTCAACAAGGGATTCACCAAATGTATTTCATATTGACAAATATAATTACAATTGATGCTTTGACTCAGTTAAGGATTCAGAATTGAATGAGTTGCTTGATCTAATTTCTCATTCTCACAGTGCTTCTTGATTGCTTTGTTTGTTCAAATGCGGACACTGCTCGCAAGAAATCCAATTAAAAGTGGACTTGCTATTTTAATTATTGATGTGTCACAGGCTGGGTTCGATGCACATAAAAGTATTGCAAAACAAGTGATGTAAACAACAACCCAATTTTAAAACACTGGTAGATGCTTCAGGTGTGAATTATCAATAAACGGTCCAAATAAAAAGTGGTTTTGTTGTCATCCTTCTGGGGGGATTTGACTATTGTAATCGTCTTAAAGCTGCTGTAAATAAGTTTTACGCAAGTTTTCACCTGCTTCTCAATGGAATTATAATTGCTTTGGCTGGAATGGTCCACGGTATGGCATTAAACTATGGATCCTAATGGAGTCGAGACAGTTGCACCACCAGATCGTAGGAGCGCTTTTAGGTCCGATTCACTTTACGTTGAAAGTCGTCTGTAACTCAATGTGGTCTTAAAATGTTCGTATTAACCTGCTCTACGTGATCGCTGCGTTTTTATTTTGACATTTTGCCCATGAATCAAGATATGAGCATTAATAAGAGACAAATCAGGTGCCTTCTTTCCCCCGAGGAATTATTCAACTTCTTTGGAATTGGGGTTGTAGTTTTGAGAGTCGGTAACAAAAGTCTGATATTTGTTGAAGAATTTTGAGTGATTTATGGATTTAATCTGAAGATGCAGTGACACGTTGAACTGCTGAGGTCCAGTTTGTTTTTGTTACTGTCCATAGCGTCAGGGATAGACTTATGCCACTTGTTCTTGAGTCATAAATTGTTATAATCGGTGCAAGAATGAGAGAATTTATGGTTTGACTGTAAATGGATGGATACTTGGATGTTTTTAAATTGTTTGTAACCTGTTTGGCGACTGCAGATGGAAAGTAGCTTTAGTTAAATCTGGTGTAAAGCGTCTATTTGGTCTCAGTTTGGTCTTAAAATGTTCGTATTAACCTGCTCTACATGATCACCATGTTTTTATTTTGACATTTTGCCCATGAATCAAGATTTGAACATTAATAAGAGACAAATCAGGCGCCGTCTTTCCCCGAGGTCACTCCCTCCACCAGAAAAGTTTCATAGTTCACCTTGTATAAAATTGCCTAAAATAATAAAATCAGTTAATTGGCGAACACAGTCAGTTCGTTTATAACAGAGGCGTCAAACTCATTTTCACCGAGGGCCACATCAGCAAAATGGCCGCCATCAAGGGCCAGATGTGACTGTGCGGCAGGATAAATGTGACTAAATGTAAACAAACGTCATGTAAAATAAATGTAGAACTTTTAAACTTGTTAAATAACTGTTTCTGTATTTATTACTTATTCAAGTTGCAAATATTACGTGTCTGTGTAACTGTGTATTTCCTGATAAACAGACATTTTCAAAAGTGTGTATCTGGTCAGAACCTTCAGCTCTGCTTCAAAAACAGCCTTTTTTAGCCTTTTAATTATTGGACAATTTGTTGTTTTTCTTGAAGGTTAACTTTTTCATACTTGGCTCTGTGTTTGGTGTCAAAATGTCGACGTAGATTGTACTGACGCCGCCTCATAACACAAAAAACATACAGATTTTCTCCTTAAAGCACAAACTTGTATTCACCATCAGCACCTTTCTTGAAACTGCCTTCCACGCCGACAATTTTCCTCTTCCTGAACAATTTGGGATGATTATTTGCAAATATTTCTCAATGTCACTTGTTGGGAAAATCTCACATGCACACATTAAAGTAGTATAGACTTATTTTAAAATGACACTCTAGCTTTAATTTACCTTCTCACTGGCCACGTAAAATGACGTGGCGGGCCGCATTTGGTCCCCGGGCCTTGAGTTTGACACATGTGGTTTATAATAAAAGAACACATTCATAATAATAATTCATTTGTGTCTGCGTCTAGCAAATGTATCTGTCTTTACATGATCTTGATAGCCAGCTAGCTCAGAAAGTGCTAACACAGACGGTAAAAAAACACTAACCACAAAAAGTACACAACGCAGTCCTTCATTTTCTCCCAATTTGGAAACTAAAATATGTTATTTTCACATTTCACTTTGGGATAACCGCTATGAACGGGCATTTAGGCTTGCCACACGAAGTTAGGGACCTATAAATTTGTCAGTTTGGAAATTATCGCCGGAGTCACACTAGACATTAAACGCTACAGTGTATAAAGAGCCTATCTACCCAGTATTTAGCCTCAGATTCATATCAACATGAAATATATTGGCATATACAGTAGACAGCATTCAAAGGTCACATGCACATCATTTATCGCACACAGCAGTTGATATTTTTTTTCATTTTAGGTTAATCACATGCCATTTTGGGACTCTTCAAATCACCGCTCACATATTGGAAACTTTTTCTTAAAGCGGCTGCTCAAAGCTTTGTGGCGAGATGGTAAAAGTATATCAAGGTGTTACCATGGCGATAAGAATAATGTGTCAGGGTCCTGAGAGAGTTGAGGCCCCGGAAAGGTCCCCGTGATAAGACCCTGAATGTAAAAGTCAGCAGTTTGTCCGGTGCCAGCCCATCTCACTTTTCACAACACACACACACACACCACACACACACCTCGCAACTACCTCTGCCCCCCCCCCCACACACACACCGCTTCTATCCATCACTTACTGTCTGGTTTTGGATTTCACAACCTCTCGCGACCACTAGGGGGCTCTCCAAAAGATGAACGTCCACTTCTGATCATTACTTGTCCTAAACTACTAAAGTATTTTAACACAAGAAGCCTGTAATGTGCATTTAAGATGATGATAGTGGACAGAGTTGACACCTTTTATTGCTTTTGTATCTGTTTATATGTTGTTGTTAATGTATGTGCAAGGTTCTACTGTCTGTTTTGGAGACGAGTTTGGAGCGAGTTGAGACTTCTGCTGTCGTTTTGCTCTTGTTTTGGCGTGGGTTATGGCCTTCAGTAGCCCATTTGTTCAGAAAACAATCAACCAGAAGAAATTTGCTGTTTTTATTTACTCCACAATGTTAGTATGTTTTAGTATCCATCCATTTTCTTCCGCTTATCCGGGGCCGGGTCGCGGGGCAGCAGTTTAAGCAGGGGCCCCAGACACGTCCTCCAGCTCCTCCGGTGGGACCCCAAGGCGTTCCCTGGCCAGTCGAGAGACACAGTCCCTCCAGCGTGTCGTGGGTGTTCCTTGGGGCCTCCTCCGGGTGCGACATGCTCAGAACATGCTTTATTGTATTTAGTGTAAAAAATAAATAGGCTACATGTTGATCTAATAGTGCTTCAATCAAAATAATACAAAAATAACTTAATAATAATAATAGTTAATAGCAGTAAATCCTTCATAAACTGTATCTCCTTAGAAAAAGAGCACACATCACTGTAACCCATGTGTCAAACTCAAGGCCCGGGGGCCAAATGCGGCCCGCCACGTCATTTTATGTGGATGTAAATTAAGGCTTGACTGTCATTTAAAAATAAGTCTATACTGCTTTAATGTGTGCATTGACAATAAACTAATGAGATTTTCCCAAATAAGTGACACTGAGAAATATTTGGAAATAATCACAAATTGTTCAGGAAGAGGAAAATTGTGGGCGTGGAAGGCAGTTTCAAGAAAGGTGCTAAAGGTGAATACAAGTTTGTGCTTTAAGGAGAAAATCTGTATGTTTTTTGTGTTATGAGGCGGGGTCGGTACAATCTACGTCGACATTTTGACACCAAACACAGAGCTAAATATGAAAACGTTAGCCTTCAAGAAAAACAACAAATTGTCCAATAACTAAAAGGCTAAAAAAGGCTGTTTTTGAAGCAGAGCTGAAGGTTCTGACCAGATACACACTTTTAAAAATGTCTGTTTATCAGGAAATACACAGTTACACAGACACGTAATATTTGCAACTTGAATAAGTAATAAATACAGAAACGGTTATTTAGCAAGTTTAAAAGTTGTTACATTTATTTTACATGACATTTGTTTACATTTAGTGACATTTATCCTGCCACACAGTTACATTTTGCTGATGTCGCCCTCGGTGAAAATGAGTTTGACACCTCTGCTGTAACCCCTGAAGAGTTTCCGAGGCTCCACCACCTGCTTGCCTCCATGTTGCTTTACCCGAAATGTACCGCAGCATGACATTAAACTCAACAATCTCCATGGACAGAAGCAGGAGACTAGTCACAAGTCATATCAGTGGAGAGATGACCCCGCTCACTGTAAGAAAGCATGTTTTTTGACCAGTAAAACTCAAAAAACTAAAAAAAAAAAATCATAGACAGCTTAGTTTAGCGCAGTACAGTCCATGGAGACAACCCACCACAAAAACAGATAAACATTGAACCTTTAAAGCTCTAGAAGTCTCTATTTTACCAGATTGAGGCCCCCCACCTCCACAGCATGTTGCACGTAGCCCCGGTTAAACCCGTCTCCGGCCCTGTCCCCATCTCCTCTCCTTACACTCCTCCCATTCATCTATTTATACCCTGTCTGCAAAGGCCATCTCCTCCATCCTGCATTACTCTCAATTTACCTAATTTTGCCCCTGTATTATATGCTCTATTTATGACATTCATTTTCACCCTCACTTTGCTGCATATCGATTTGAGCCACACTTATTCTGTTTTAACCTTTTTAGCTCGCACATTTATAACCAGCCCGGGACGGCGTGTGGGGCGGACTTATACATCCATGTAATATAAAGTCTGTATCTAATATAAGAGTGTTTGTGCTCGCTTTTAAGTGGGAAGTTGCTGTTTGGAAAGACATATTTTTGCATTAATGTGGTTATCTTGTGTTGTTTGTATAGGTAGACTCGCTGAGGCTGGAGATGGACGCTTTGAGGGCTAATAACGCAAATCTACGCAGAGAGAGTCAGCTGGTGATGGAGAACATAGACGAGTGGATCACGCAGCAAAAGTACGTTTACGCAATTTGGTGGTTTCGGAGAATTGTACGAGTTGGGACAAAAAAAAAAAACAGAATACAATGATTTGCAGATCCTTTTCAACCTATATTGAACTGAATGAACTACAAAGACATGATATTTAATGTTCAAACTGATAAATATTCACTCATTTTCAATTTTTAGTTCAATATAGGTTAAAAACAATTTGCAAATCATTGTATTCTGCATTTTTTTTTTTTCCCCCTAAGTCCCAACTTCTTTGAAATAGGGTTTGTAGTTTTGAGAGTAAGTAACAGAAGTCTGATATTATATTTGTTGAAGAATTTTGAGTGATTTATGGATTTAATCTGAAGTTTCCCAGACATGTTGAACTTCTGAGGTCCAGTTTATTTTTGTTTCTGTCCATAGTTTCCGGGATAGACTTATGCCACTTGTTCTTGAGTCATAAATTGTAATAATCGGCGAAAGAACGGGAGAATTTATGGTTTGACTGTAAATTGATGGATACTTAGATGCATTTTAATTGTTTGTAATCTGCCCGGCGACTGCAAATGGACCCCATCTTAAGTAAAATCGGGTGTAAAGCATCTCTTCGTTTATGAGATTATTGGTTTATTTTAACAGGGACCATGTGCAAAAACATTAAACTAAGCGAAAACTAAACTAATAGATAAATGTGTTACGACCCAGCTCTGCCAGGGTTCACGAAGTAACAAAAACCAAGATGTTAAAATAGTGTAATTAAAGTTGTAATTTAATGAGCAGGATTATAAAAAGGCAAAGGAACAAAAGTGGTGTAAAATATTCACACAAATGTATAAACAAAATGACCTAAACTAAGAAACCAAAATCGTTTAATGTCTCAAAAAAGCTCGTCACGTCAGTCTATTAAAAACGACAATATCAAACTATGAGTGTTCCAAAAGAAACACGAGTTGCATAAACCTACAAACACAACCGAGTGATGAAACAATACAAAAACACAACTAGAGACACAAAAACAGAACTAAACTAGCAAACTAACGTCTCAAATACACAAAGTTAGACACAGATACAAACGAGTGACTAACAGACTAAACAAGACAGAGACACAAAATGGCAGGTGTGTAGAAAGTCCTTAAATAGGGGAGGCGGCTGCAGGTGAGACATGGGATTGGCCAGGTGGGAAAAACAGTCCACCAATCCGCAGCGAGGACTCACACAGGTAGAACTAGACAGATTCAATCACACACAAAACAAACTGATACCAAAATATGAAAGAGCTTAAGGACTTGGGCTGTAACAAAATGTACAGTTATCTTCACTGTTCTTTTCCATATACACATTTTGATTAATAAACATTCTTTACATTTTGTGTTTCTCCTTTTTCCCATCAGAGCGGCCAACGAGAGCGTGTCCGCCCAGATGAAAGTCCAGAGCAGGGTTCTTACTCTGGTCACTGAGGAGAAAGAGTGAGTATAGTCACTTCTACATATCTTTGATGCTCTGTAACTATTGATCTTAACCAGGAAGCTGCAAACAGAATAGCTCACATAATTGATAGCAATTTAAACACATAACTTTTGCGACCTTGCATAGTTGTTTTGAAGTTTTATATAAAGTCTCCCTGTGTCTTTGTTTGAAGAATCTATAGGGGCACTCTAGTCTCTGTAATAACGTTGATGCATTATCACTCAGACGTCTCCGCTCATATCAAAGCACAAACTACCTTCTCTCCTGCTCGATTTGCCCCCACCCCCAGAAAATTATGAAGGACTTGAGTATACTTTTACCCGATAAAAATATTAATGCACATTTTAGGAAGACGAGTCTTTTGTAAAAACATACTTTCACTTGTGGTACCACCAAGTATTATCAGCATCTCTCCATATAAGCCTTGTGTTACAGGGTTAAAAACTGTCATCCTAACATTCAATAAACACGAAAGCATTACAATAACTGAATGAAATAGTTAGTGTACAGCAAATAAAACACACTTTAGCCGTAGCTCCTGATGTAGATGTTTGCATGCCCGAGTTACACGGATAATGCTCGTGATTGTAGAGCTCATTGTTTAGGCACATTTTATACAACAGGCCTTGTTAACAAGAATGTAATGCTGCTCCGTTTGCCTTTATTTCTGTGTTTAACTGTGTCCCTGTGTCAGACATCTGCAGGAGGCCAACGATGCACTGAAGGCAGAGCTGCGGCGGCTGAAAGAAGAAGCAGAAGAGGCAACGAAGGAGAGAGGGATGGAAAGCTTGAAGGTACAAGGACAGCTACATGTGAGCGGATTTTTATATTCAAGGCATGTAGTAAAGGGAGGACAGTCAACTATTGTTACTTTTATCAATGCACTACTAATAATTTTACTATTAGAAGATGCTACAACTGCTACTATTGCCATTATTACTCTAATACAGGGCTGTCCAAACGCGGCCCTCAGACCAATTTTTGTTGACCCTCATGCCAACAAAACTGGCCCAATTGATCAGGAAGTATTTTTACTACAAATTGAAGCAATTCTACCTCTATAACCTGAATAACATCACATTGCATTGTGACACAGACCTAAAAATAATCTTCCAAGTTGTAACGGTACAGTGTTTCTCTCAAACCTGTGTTAAATGCACCATTTGACTCCCTGTATCGACACTGGTCTATGGCCCTCAGTTTTAAATATATTTCAGTATGCGGCCCTTGGGGAAAAAGTTTGGACATCCCTGCTCTAATAATAAAACTGCTAATCCCTCTGCCTGTCAGATCCTCTCAGTCTTTAATGCAGTTTAAGACTAAACTAAAAACCCACCTTTTCTCCCTGGCATTTAACACTAGCTACACAGGAGACCTTGGTTCTTATGTGTCGTGTTATCTGCATATTTGTTGTTTTTTCTTGAATTTTACGTGAAGCGCTTTGTTGTTTTAAATGTTCTATACAAATAAGCTTGAACTGAACTGATTTTAATCTACTTTTTTGATCGCAGGCCCAGGTCGCAGAGCAGGGATGTTGTTGTTGCTGCGACGACAGAGCGTGAGTGATCTGACGTGCCCACCCATACAAGCACGTACACTTCACCCCACCAGCTGAACGGGGCTAAGCATTCAGATCTTAACAAAAGCGTTGGCCACCGTGCTTCGCTCTTTCACACGCAATCTCGCCCGAACAAAGCTGATGATGATAATAACAGCGGGGAGTGCCAACTTGCGAATGAGACACCCCACGGGCCCAGCCACCTGTGTGTGCGCCCCCTTTTCAGTGTGTATGCGCGCGCGTTGTGTTTCCTCGCCAATCTGTATACGTGATTCATGCTGGGCCTTTAACAATGATTACACTCCAATCAAGGGCCCATCCTCTTCTGCGTCGCCACCCCCACGGCTGTCAAATAGCATTCATCAATAGAGAGGAGATATATTTATTATGTTCATTAAGGCAATGAAAATGAATGTGGCACAGATGGGAATGGGTGTACGTAGGACCGGAGTGAGAAGGCAGAGGCGGCTGTGGGTGTGATGGGGCACCTGCCTCCAGCATCACACCTCTCATTTGACCCCCCCCCCCATCCGAGGTCCCCCCCCCCACGTTAACAACCCCCACCCCTCCTCCGCACCTCGTCACCTTTTTACATACACACGCCCGTCCCAGGACCCCTCCCCTCTCAAACCACCCAGCTCTGTTTCCAAAACGCATCAGATTTGTTTTGACTAGCAAGGGCTTTCAATGCTATTCAAAGCTGTCAGTCATTTTAATGATATCATTAAGGGGCCGCGACAGAAAGATGAATCGCTTTTCTTTGTCTTTCCTTCATAATTGGGAATGAGCGAGCGAGAGGGAGCGAGAGAGCGCGGGACATAGCCAGGAAGGCAGTTCATATAGATGTATGCATAACAGGGGTTTTGATTGAGCGAATATAATAACACAGAATGAGATAAAAACAGTGAATGAAAGCTGCTTCAATAGTGCCTCCCCATCCGTTCTCCCATTTCTTTATTACCAGAATGCCTAATTTATTTCATTTCATTATTGCAACCCCCATGCCCTGCAAACACATCTACCCCAAAATGCCATATGCATGAAAATGATACATCTATATGGCAAAAGATGTGTCATAAGATCTCATATAAATCGAGTGAATAATCTCATTACTTGTGGCAAAAAGGATATCGCCAGTGTGTCTTTCCACTGCCACTATCACTGACAGCAATCAACACGGCATGCAGGTTCTGTCTTTAGATGTGCCTTTATTAAAGAAATGTATTATCATTACTCGGCCTAGTGTTCTACGGCCGCCTCGGTGTCACGACTTTACATCACGGCGGTTATTATGCGTCAGTGAGAGCAACATAAAGGTTACGGAGAGCGAGAGGAGGGACGGCGCCTGGTGTTTTCAAAAGTCTGTAAAAAGTAGGAAACGCAAGAGAAAATGTTATCGAGACTTTGTTGAACTGGAGGAAGATATTTTGAAAGTGATTGCGATTACGTAGAGTTTTTAGTTAGCACAATGTTAAACCAATGGGATTTTAAGATGCTAAATGATAGTAATAATGATGATCAGTCAAAGGTTTTGTGATTAAAGGGTCCGTATTACGTCATTTTGTGATCGTTGTTATGTTTCCTCATCACAAACAGACCTGGAGTTGTGTTTTGTTTCATTCACACACGTTTAACACACAAACCCTGCACTTTTAAGCTGTTTTCTTCACTTCCTCTGTCGTGTGGTAATACAGGAAGTATTCTAAAGTGTGTTTTTAAACTCCACACAACTTCACTAGAATCATTTGGATAATTTCAGCCCCATCTCTACAAAACAAAAGATAAAAGATGGAGATGTAGACAAACTAATACTCCAGGGTTACTCAAACATGTGTGAATGAAACAAAAGACAACTCTGAGTGTTTTTGAGGAGGTAACAACATGAAAACGTGCAGTGACATAACAGCAGATCTGGTTGTTCTGTGGGTCTTTTATTTACTCTTTTATATTATTTTTGCTAATGCATTTCTTTGGACATTCGCCACATCTGTAAAGTTTTTGACGTTCGATCTTGAGCGCTGTACTAGGGAATGAAAATCCAATACTTACTACAAAAATGATCAGATTTTACTCCACCAAAGCAGAAAACATTGGGTTTTTTATCTAATTTACAATTTTAGCTGTAGTTTGTTACTTACAACTAAAATTTTATAGTGGAATTGTATATTAATAGTGACAATTACATTTTATAAATATAGAATTTAAATTTCAGGGCTCAAATTTCAGGCTGGTCATGTTCAAGATCTGTCATTTCTTATACTTTTCTTTTTGTAAATCTTCCTCTTTACCAGTCGTAACCAAACATCTTCTGAAACTATTAGTCATGCAGCTAAAGACACTTACAGAAACAAAAACCAAATAATTTTTCAAATCCACAAAGGCCAAATTGTAGATAATTTTTAAACGCAAAAACAACAAACTCTCACCACAAGAACCACTTTTCCTGCTAGACTCAACTAAACTAACCCTGGATTAAATCAAGTGAGATCAGCGTGAACCATCCCCACCTGAAAACACCGCTAATATTATGAGGATTTGAAAACAAGTGGAGGATGCCGAGATGAACGCTTGTTTTGCTGGCGGCACCAAACTGACTGGGTGACTGGCTGACACAAGCCATCTGGGGCTGCTCATTAGGCATTAGGCTTCATCAGTCGCACCACTAACGACGTGTCTCCAATTAAGAGCAGCCCGTGATCACAGCGGAGGATTTCTACAAACACACATACGCCGATGGAGATAAGAAAGAGCCAGCTGCGCGAGGAGAGGCTCAAGTCTTGCATAAAATTTACAGCAAAACCAAAGCAATAAATAAGAAAGATGAGAGCGAGATCGGAGGGGAAAAGGGGGAAGCGGCTTCGTAGTAGTAGTTTATTGCCTGGTTTAGAGAGCATGCCATCTCGGCTTTGACACTAATGACTGTAATTATCCACAGCCTGATTGGGTTAGCTGCTAATTACACGCATCCATGTTAGCGTGTAAACACAGAAACACATGTTTACACAGCGTCATGCCAAGCTCCCCGCGCCTCACCGCCTCTGAACTGAAAGAGCATAAATCGCAGTTGTCTCGGTAGCAGTGATGGCTCACGATGTGCCCGAGACCACATTACCAAAGTCTTTAAATCACGTCACGAATCTTTTTTATGGACTTGAAGTTTCCTGTTTCCTCGCCTTAGGAAAACTCATAAGACTTCTGTGCATTTTTAATTTAAAAGATCAAAGGAAATTTCAGCATTTCTTCTTATTAATGTGCTTTGTGTCATTATTACAGTGTGAAATTAAAATATGTTAGAGGGGTCACTCGCAATTACGCTCAGTTTATGAATGTCGTTTTAAGGAAATTAGGTTTTCTTTTAAAATTACGTACATTGGCAGAGCTTATATTACTTTCTGGTAAACGCTGCTGGTTAGATGATGTTGTGTCAGCTGCTATGATTAATAATGCTCAGGTTGGGCTGTTTTTAAACTTGGCACAGTGTTCAAACATTTACTCTGCTGTCTCACCTGAGCCAGAGGTTGTATTTATATTATACATTTATTTAATCATTTGGCAACAGCAGCTCAGTTGGTAGAGCATCAAATCCGCTGATCCGAAGCTTGGCAGTTCGAAACCTGCTCTTGACGTAAACATCGCAAGTTGACGGTGCGATCCCAGCTCCCACGGGTGAATATTATCGTTGCGTCCTTGGGCAAGACACTTATCCTCCACCTCCACCTCGCCCTCAGTGTCTACGTAGACTGGTGCGTGAACGGGTGAGTCGTTCCTTGATGTAAAGCGCTCCGAGTGTCTGGAAGGTGTATAAAAATGTGACCGTTTACCATTAACTGTGAAGAAAAAGAGCAAAGGATCATGGTCTATGTCGTTGACTCCGCTTTTATGCTTGTCCACCGCAACCAACCGATGTAGGAAGTTACCGGATTTTATAGAGGTACAGAGCCTTTTATTGTATTTTTATGTATTATGATTTAAGGTAATACTGTTTTTACTGCTTGGCTCGGTATCTGTCCTTCAGTTCTGGAGTCAGGAGCAGAGGACAACTGCCGTGTAGCGTCTTAGCGTCCATCTCCAGATCCTGAGCTCGGTTTGGTCAGCGCCCGCAGCTGGAGGTTACAGCCCTTTTTAGGTTTATCTGTGGTCAACATTGTCACATCTTTCACGAACTGGTTTTTGACCCCTGTGGCTGGATTAAACCGCACCATGTTGCAGTTAATACTATTTTTGCATTAGCATTGAAGAGGAATCCCAAAAGAGACAATTTACTTTGCCGTTTTTGGTTTTTTTTTGCCGCACACCAACGCAGTCCTTTTATTTTATTGATATTGTCTCTTAGTTGAGGTTTCACAGTTAAAAACACGGGCTCTGTGTTGTGTCTCTAATGAGTCTCATAAAGTTTTCAGACTAAAATGTCAGTTTGCATATTAGCGCCTCCCTCAAGTGTCTGCTCACATCTTAAATGTTTTAAGTTGTGGCTAATAGGGCCCAAAGTCTTTGTATATTCATGCCTTTGACTGTGCACATCTCCTCGATATGCGGGGAACAATGATGCCATTTATTAGTGTTTTGATGAGCACTTGCGTCTTCTCAACTCATGCAAAACGAGGAGCGTCTTCCCTTTCGCCGCTCTGATAGAAAATCCCAGCTTGCTCTTTTACAAGAAAATTAACATTGGGGAGGTACTGCAGTACTTTAATGGGCTAAGAAGTCTTCAATAAAGTATTTAGAAGGTTTTTCCCCTCAATGCTAACTGGACAGGTTCAGTGGGGCATGAAAGAAAGAGCGCGAAGCGGGGGCAGCAGATCCTCAGCCCGTATAGCACGCCATTATACAGCGTCGTTAATTTAATAGACATTCTTTAGTCAGCCCTGGGTCGGCAGATAGCGGACCCTAACGTTTGTTTGTCATTTCGCAAAAGCATTTTTAATAAACAGTTAAAATCTTAAATGGCTTCTTGTACTCTTAATGTTCCCTGGCTGCGTTTTGTTTTGTTTCTTAGACATTATAGGGTCTTTCATATCTAATTTAATGATTTCTGGAAGACATTTGCTAACCCATCTTTGAGTTCAGTAATAACTTATTATGTAGATGGTTATAATGAAAACACGAATCAACTTCTTTATGTTGTAGGTTTTAAGGAGATATGATGGCAACTCTTAAACTCAAAAATGCACTTCACAGCAAAAAAAAAAAAAAAAAAAATCATCTCGAAGTCAATTGTAGCTAAAGAGTGTTTTTTTTTTTTTTTTTTTTTTTCTTTATAAGCGAAGTGGTCTCAGGGACAACAATTTTGAACAAAAACTAAATAAATCAATAAATAAATATAGGGTGTATCATATGAAAAGAAGCTCGAAATATTGTGTTCTGAAATGCATTTTATTTTAGGCGAAAATTGTGACACGCTAACCTAATTAGCCTAGTGCACATGGCAACAGTACTGCAGGTAGCTTATAGTCCAAATATTCTCAAAAAGCACGTGTCGAGTCTTATTTTTCAATAAAAATGATAAATATTAAACCTCCCACCTTTAAAAACACGCACATTGTCTTGCTTTCTCATTTCAGACCCGAACAGGAGACTTGCATCGCTTCAAACCCGCGCAAGATCGAGGAGATGCAGACCAGACTACAAAACAACCTTGAGGCCGTCCAGAAGCTAAATCAACAAGTGAACGCACACACACACACACACACAGAGATACACACACACGCACACAGATACACAGTTGCACACACATTACAGGTATATAGCAGATAGTTAGATAAACAGACACAGGGTCCTGACAGTCCTTTCTACACAAACTCACACCCACGCACTAGCCCACCTGCTGCTGAGCTCGCACACTAGAGGCCCCCTTTCAAGCGTCCAACTTCAAACACACACGCACTCGTACACAGGCATCCATTTCCTCTTCCGACGATGAAAGCGCCAAAAGCCGGGTTGGGGCATACTTTGGGCACGGGGAGGGAGGGGCGTGAAATCATATCGGGACAAAGCGGTGACGTTCCTTTCCACTGGTAAATGATTACCCTTTCAAGAAAGTAAAAGAGGGATGTATATCAATACCAGGAACGCTGATTTCTTTGTGACAGCGTAGGGAAATAGCCCGCTGTGATAAGACAATCTGAGGGAGGAAAGGAGAAAAAAAACACAGAGGAATATTCGGGAAGGAAAAAGCTGACATTTTTTTAACTTCACAAGAGTCAACAAATCACCAAAGGAGAGAGGAATCAAAAAAGTACTCGGCACCCGCCCTCAGTTCTCCAAAACTACAGAGTCTGGGGAACGGCTCGTCCGACTTTTTTGTAAAGAGTAGCCCGCTGATTGACGCGCGGTGAGGAAGTACTTGTTGAAGTTTTCATATGTGTTCCAGTGAGGAGAGGTTTGAATGGGGAAGATATGAGAGGTGTTGCTCAGGTCAGAAGTGGAACGACACCTCTAGTGTTCACAATGTTTATTACAGGTATAATGTGGTATTTTATCCAGAAACGCAGAGGTGAAGTAGTTGAGTTTGTACAAAGGTATTTATTTATAGTAGTATAAAATAACACATGACAATAGAGGTTTAATTCAAGTCTTGGTTTTGCCTTGGTTCTGCCTTGGTTCTGCCTTGGTCCAGTCCCGGTCCAGCCCCGGTCCAGCCCCGGTCCAGTCCCGGGTCATTCCTCATTTAGTCCTGGTTAATCCCTCGTTTCGCCCCCGTTTCGTCCAGATTCTGCCTTCTTCAAACCTCTGTTATTCTACGTATGTATTTTTCATTTTAATCATGATGTTAAAAGCCGTGGCACATTTGCTCGCTCTATTGATTGAGCTTGGACAGGCTACACAGTTCATTTACACCCAACAGTTTCCTTCACTGTCCACCAGAGGCACATTCAGATGGATTGTGTGCATTTATCTGAGAGCGGGGCCTCTGTATACATCACCTCTGTGTCTGTGCTTCAGATCTGTCTCATTCAGTCAAACTCACACCATTTAAACTCTTCTATTCTCCACATTTGATGTATTTTCACACACAACAAAATTCTGAATTTATAGTAGACGTTAAAGATGCCTTATGTATTTTCAGATGTGTGTGCTTTACCTGGAATTTTAGATTTTTTTATTTTTATTTTTTTACAATTCCAGGTGTTTTATTGAAAAAAAAGAAAAAAAATTGAAAAAAAAAAAGGATTCTTACTGTTGTAGGCTCGTCTCTCCACGGATCTGAGCTGTAACATGACCCGCGTTCAATGCCATACTGTGTAATATTACAGGAAAAGCTAGATATAGGCGTACACTCCACCCGAAAGGTTACACAGTTCACCTTTAAATACAACAAACAACAAAATAATAATAATAATCATAAAAGTACACATTATTCCAGGTCATAATTAAAGCTCCCATGTTACACAAAATTGACTCTTGTGAGATTTAAGTCAAGTTATAATGTTGTTACCTCCTCAAAAACATGTCCAAAGTCGTGTTTCGGTTCATTCACACATGATCCGCTCCACCTTGTGATGTCATGAAGTGGTTGTTTTCAAGTTACCACCTACTTTTTACGTTTAGTTCTGTAGAGAATCCAGGGCTGGAATGATCCAAATGGTTGAGGTGAAGTTGTGTGGAGTTTAAAAACAAAATGGAGCACTTCCTGTATTACCACATGATGACATCACAAGGTGGAACAGAGCGTTTCCTGTTTGGTCGAAAAACTCTATGCTGTATTTGTGTGTTAAACATGCGTGAATGAAACAAAACACAACTCCAGCTACGTTTGTGATCAGAAAACATTATAACACATCAGAAAACAGTGTAATATGTGCCCTTTAATAATCACGTCATGTCTGAAGCAAACACAATCTTTCCGTTAACATTTTTTTTTTACGGAGATTGTGCTAATTCTGCATATTAAAGTTTCCCTCCGTGATGCATCAACTTCGCTCTGAAACTTCAACTGCGTTTCCCCGTCGGTGTTCATAATTTGTTAAAATGGAAAACACGTCTTTACAAATTAACGAAACGGCAACATGCAACATCAAAGCGCCTCCTTTCTGAGCGCTTGTGTCTGTCTTACCCCCTTTCTCCCCCCTCCTCCTCCTCCTCCCCTTCTTCCCCTTCTTCCTCCTCCTCCTCCTCCTCTTCTTCCTCCTCCTCCTCCGTACACATCCTTTTCATCCCGACATATGCGCACCACCAGTCCACCACGTGAAAGCTGAGGAGACAAGCTGCGATTTTTAATTTTCCCCCCCCGCTTCCCTTCCCTCGTTTCTCCTCCTTTTTCGCAATTAATAACACGTCCAGAGCGGTAGCCAAATGGACAAGCAGAATTAAACAGGTCTGCGCGGTTATACAGTTAATTATAAATGTCATCTTCACTGTTTTTCATGTGGAAATTTTAATTCTTTTAAATGAAGCCGGTTGGAGATACCCCCTAAGCGTCTTAAGATGGTTTTTGACACATGTCGTCGGTGTGTCAGGGTTTAAGCTGTGCTATTTCCAGTCATCAGATGCAATACATTTGGGAAGATTTATTGAACATGTGGGAAATAGTAGCTCCGGAAGCATTTCTCTCTCTCTCTCTGTTTCTGTCTGTCTCTCTTCTTTCTTTATCCCTCTCTCTTTGTCAAACGACCAGACATGTTCGTGTGACATCATTCTTAAACCGCAGACAAACACGGAGGAAAAACAGATGTTGAGGAGCGCGACTGTCACCACACCGCCTTTAATTTCTTATTTTACTTCCACTTACGGCTAAAAATACATTATTACAACCTTTTATCTGCCGTATTACAATTTTTAGACTTGGCACATTTTGCATATAATTACCACCTCGCTACAACAAATGCTTTTAGTGTTGTTTTTTTTTCCACCGCTGTTTTACCCAAATGTCCTTGTCAAAATATAAAACACCCTTAATTTAGTCGCTGTGTAATTGTGTTTTTAGTGGGGCTCCAATCATGTTCTGACAATGCCGGATTTGTTTTGTGTCACGCATGATTTTGTGTCAAATCGACCTCTAATGATAGCCCAAAATTGGTTGTTTTCATGTCGAAATTTACACCATTGCATGACTCCCACTTGTGACCGTTTCAAACTGTGAGCACAACACTATCTCGGGGAAAAAAACCGCTTCTTGCAATTTCCTCCCCATTCATATTTGTGTTTCAAGAGGCATGAAAGCAGCTGTGAATCATGAATTAAGCATTTAATCGAATGCCGGGTTGCTTCATCAACGCGATAGCCGCTTGATATTTATTCATAGCTTCAAATTAACTTTTGTAATTTGGTTGATTAACCTAAATAAATATGATGTTTGAAACTTTTCTCATTTCTTGATTTTCACTGTCATGCTTCAGTGCAACCCCAATTCACGTTGGGACACTGTAAATAAAACTGGATGTAATGATCTGCAAATCTCATAAAGTCATATTTTATACACAATAGAACATAAGCAGCGTAACAGGAACTCGGATTTTTCTACACTCGATGAAAACTTGGGGCTCATTTGTATGTGCAACGCGGCAAGTAAACGCATTTTCCAACTGCGAATTTGAAGTGTCTATTTGAATTTAATGGGGCCTCTGTGTAACTTTTCCTCCACCCGTTTGTCTCTGTAGAGCACATGTGTCAAACTCAAGGCCTGGGGGCAAAATGCGGCCCGCCACGTCATTTTATGTGGCCCGCGAGAAGATATTTTAAAATGACAGTCATGCCTTTCGATTTAAGTCTATGCTGCTTTAATGTGTGCACTGACAATAAACTAATGACATTTTCCCAGCAAGTGGAACTGAGATATTTGCAAATAATCATCACAAAATGTTCATGAAGAGGAAAATTGTCAGCGTAAAAGGAAGTTGGGAGGAAGAAAGGTGAAGGCGAATACGAGTTTGTGCTTTGCGGAGAAAAACCCGCATGTTTTTTGTGTTATGAGGCGAGGTCGACACCAAACACGGAGCTAAGTGTGCAAAAGTTAGTGTGCAAGAAAAACAATAAACTGACCAATAATTAAAAGTCTGTAAAAGGCCGTATTTGAAACAGAGCTGAAGGTCTGAGCAGATGTGTCCCGACCAGAAACACACTTTTAAAAATGTCAGTTTATCACAGAAAACATTATAACAAGTTAAAAAGTAATTACATTTATTTTACATGACATTCGGTTACATTTAGTGATATTTATCCTGCCGCACAGTCACATCTGGCCCTTGATGGCGGCCATTTTGCTGATGTGGCCCTCGGCGAAAATGCGTTTGACGCCTCTGCTGTAGAGAATGTTCCACAGTTCAGCTTTGACTCTGTCCATAACGACGCAGCATCAGGTGAAGTTGTACATAAGGATGCACCGATGCCACTTTTTCCAATACTCGCCGATACCGAGTACTGATACTGATACCAGACTAGACATGGGACGATTCTGCAATTTTGTGTGACGATTATCATGGCCAAAATAATTGCGATTAATGATTATATCACAATGATTAAAGTTGTTATGGATATGAATAATTATAACTTTAATATTATGAATGAGTTCCATGTTTAAACTATTGTTATAGTCTTGTACTTTGTTATCAGTGAAAAAAACTACGATTTAACAGAATATTATGTATGAGCAGGGCCGGACACGGAAATTTTGGGGCCCGGGGCAATAAGCTTCACATGGGCCCCCCCCTCTAATACAGATTAATAGGAAGAGGGTCCAATTCTGGTTGTTTTTTCTGCACATTCAGATGATGTAACTGCGATTATGTTTGTTGGCGATTCTCACGATTATATAAAATGTCCCACGAACGATTATTGTCAACCTTTTTTAATCACGGTAAACGATATTGTTTATTGTCCCATCCCTATAGCGGACATTATTTTTACAGGGGTTGGATAATAGTGGTACATTTTAAAAGTATAGCCTCCTTTTGCATCTTAAAATACTTATTTGAGAGGCTGAAATCACTGTAGTTAGATATAATTCCAGTATAATACTATTTATCATACTTGTATCAGTATCGGTGCATCTCTAGTTGTGGGCGAGATCTGCGGAAAGGCGACCTCACTCACTGTATGACTGCATTTGTAAATTAATAAATGAAATATAAGTTTAACGCCAAATTGTGGAGCATTTTAGGCGAGGAAATAATATCACCACAGAGACAAGCAGCAGCAAAGTTCTATGATCCACGTTTAAATTGTCTAAAGAACATGGGACAGTGCAGCTGGTGGAAGAGGCGCCGTTTTGTGGAACTTTCCAGGCAAAACAACATCTACAGGAGGATAAAAAGTATGAGACCCTCCACCAAAAACGTACATATATCGGTTTCAAAAGCATGTGTCCTGCTTAAAGGGGCTGGTATTACTGTACGCCATCGTCTAATCTATGTCATAATGTTGTTTCCTCATTAAAAAACATCTGATGCCATGTGTTAATACAGGAAGTGCTCCACTGAGATTCTAGTGAAAGTGTATGGAGTTTAAAAACACTTAGATCAGGGGTGTCAAACTCAATTTCACCGAGGGCCACATCAGCAAAATGGTTTGTCTCAAATTTGCAAAGATATTCTGTTTTATTATTATATATTTATGTATTTCGAGCACATGTATTGGGTACACTTAATTTCACAAATTCATCCTTATATAAGCTCAATAAGGAAGGGGAGGAAGAAAACTTATTAAATCCCACCCCTGTCTTCATTTAGCACATATTTTAAGCACATATTTCAATATTTTAAGCTTCCTATTCTGCTAAAAAAGAAAAAAGATATAAAAAATATGACTGTGTAACTGCGTAACTCGTGATAAAATGACATTAAGACAGTCACATTTAAATTTACCTTGACACAGGCCACATAAAATGACATGGCGGGCTGCATTTGGCCCCCGGGCCTCGAGTTTGACACATGTGATTTAGATGATTTCAGCCGTGGAATTGCCCATTTTTACTGAACTATAAGGTAAAATGTAGCGGGTAACTTGAAAACTACAACTAAATGACATCACAAGGTGGAACGGAGCATTTTGAGCTTTGGAGATGTAGATAAACTAATAATAAAGTGCTACTCAAACATGCGTGAATGAAACAAAACACAACTCCAGATGTGATTTTTGTGGAGGTAAAAACATAACACGGCTTAAAGCTCACAAGAACTAATTTTGTGTAACGTAGGACCTTTAAATGAAATTAAAATGTTGGAAAATCCTGCCTTTTTCAGTCATGAATGAAGTGTTCTGTTCTGCCTTATGTGTTTTTTTTTTCTCTCCAGTTAAATATTCTGGCCCGGGAGAACAGACATTTGCATAGGACTCTGCAGGAGGAGAGGTCCCTGAGAAGACAAGGGGAACGCGTCTTCTCTTCTTCTACCTCCCGCAAGACCTCCTCCATCCAACCACTTCCTGTCTCCTCCTCCCTCTTACTCCACCCCTCCCGAGACCAGCGCGCCAGACGGGTTTCCGACTCAATTCAAAGACGGGGCGTTCACTTCGGATAGGCCAGTAGGGTCGCAAGTTTTTTGGGTAAAGCGCTCTACGTGAAGCCCACTCAAGAGCGCCAGACTTCCCTCAAAGAAGACCGATGGAGAGAGAGAGAGAGTGTGTGTGTGTGTGTGTGTGTGGATGTGATCAAATGAAAGCCCCCTGAAGAGTTTGACCTCCCGTGACCCCCGTGACCCCCCCACGTCCCACCGGGGAGTCTACGCACTATGAGGTTAATGTCCTGCAGGTCAATGTCACGTCCCACTGCGGGTTTAGCCTAAGGGGGAGCTCCACTTTTAGAGCACGGAGGAATTTTCTTACATCATCAAAAACGGAAAAAAAAAAATGTAAAAACTAAAAAACTTCAGACTGCGAAGACATTTTTCTAAAGCACTTAAGCACCGATAGACTCCGAACAGCATGCCCATTGTTTTAAGCACTGCGATAAATTACTGTTGATTATAACGTGTGACACAAATGAAATAATTGCAGGAAATGACTAACGCTGATGACTGTCTGAGAACAGATTAGCGCTAGCACATAGACCCGAGTGTTGGTGTAACGAGAGGAGCAAACAGCTGCTTCCCATGTGCCAAGAATTAGCTGTACGTCTGCATATGTGGGTGCTTTGTGCGGCCTGAAACCTGTTGAGGAAGTACTTAAATTACACTAAAATGTTGAATTATTGTAAAAGCCACTAACGTATTTCTTAACATGTAGATTTCATCCTTCAGTTTTAAGTGTTGTCTCAGTTGTGGCATTAAACTCGCATGTGATTTAAGCATTTACTCGGTGACTTTGTGTTCATTTTTAAATACAAATTCCTGGAAAAATACGCATTCTCGCTCTGACCTGCAACAGCTCGTGTCCATGGCGATACGTTCAATCCTGTTCTGCTTTATGTCCAATTGTCCAATTGTTTGCTTCTGATTTTTAGCCTGTCCATTAGGGTTGAGCGCTAAATCCACCCATCCATTTTTTTCCCCGCTTATCCAGAGCCGGGTCGCGGGGGCAGCAGTCTAAGCAGGGACTCCCAAGACTTCCCTCACCCCAGACACGTCCTCCAGCTCCTCCAGCGGGACTCCGAGGCGTTCCCAGGCCAGCCAAGGTCTTCTACCTTAACTTTCTGAACACGTCTCTGCAACATCGCGTGGCGGTCGGGGAGGGTGCCTCTGGACGGGCAGACCGGGGTGTTGGAAGAGGGTAAAGCGGCGGGTGCGTTCCAATTACAGGGCACTAAATCAATCTATCAAATCGGTTTGTTTGGAAGAAAATTTCCCCATTTTCTTGCATTGGAAATTACATAAAAATGCAACGAAGACAGTCATAGGGAGCAGAGTTTAGCGCAGGACCACACAGCGCTGACTACTTTGAGTGATCAGTGACGCCAAATGTAATGTTGCAGCTGCACGTTTGCATTATCTCATGCATAAAGTAATAAAAAAATACATACAAATGGGTTAATTGTGATTACCGAATGCAATCTTATCAGTTTTGACCATTTTCTATAGTTGGCCGAGCATTTTTATTGAAGGAAGGGGAAAAATTGTATAGAAAATGTAACTTTTGGACTTATATTCAGGTAAAATCGCCCTAGTGTCCATTTGTTTTCGTATATACTAAAACTACAACATTCTGTGAACAATCAATCACCATTTTCAATATTGTTCTATTAAGTTTTAGATATTCAAACTTCATCTTTTTAGCCCTCAAAGTGTCGCTTGAAGAGCTCTAGTGCAAAGGCCAGAGAGGATAGCACAGACTTAAACCTAAAGATCCTTATTCCGCTCTGATAATGAGAGTTGTGGTGAAAGCAGGTCTCAGGCCACAATTGGCTTCCTCCTCATCCTCGCTCCACCTGTCTCCCGCACCCCCACCTGTCTTTGAATACAAAACCCACTTTTTATCCTCCGCTGCCTCTGTATATATACATACCAGTCGTATAGTCGGTCACGTACGTTTTAATGATTTTTGAGCCCAACTGCATGTCCTTGTTAGCTTAGTTTTCCTCATTTGCCGTGTCAGACTAAAAAAAAAAAAAAAAACCACCATTCTTTTTATGTGCAATCCCACTCACACTCTCTCACGCACACAATTGTACATTTATATTCCTCCACAAATACACACACGCGCGCACAGTCATTAAAAACGAAACCACAGGCTTTTTGAAAACTCCCAGGACTGAGGGAAAAGTCAGCGGCGCGGCGGTGAAAAGAGTCCCCCTGGAAACAATGAGGAGAATGATCATTTGTTGTTCTTGAAAACCCGGTGAGGTTTCACAGAGGTTAAGCTTCCCTTTGATGTGTTTTTAACTCGTTTCAGCTCTTGCGGAGGGATTAGTCAGCCGCGCGCAAACACACATAAGCACCTAGCGACTCTTAATTTCCACACCACGCAGCTATTCTCCACACAAAGCCGGAATAAGCAAAGAATACCAGGCGCCTTCCCCATAACCTAATTTCATCAAATGAGCATGTGTGTGGTAGTTGGCCCATGTGTGGTCCTTTGGAAAGCTGTGGTAAACCAGCGGAATATTGCCACTCACTATTTTCCTTTTTATCCCAAATTATGGATAGAGACAAAGTGTGTTTACCAGCCAGGATTTGAACTTGATTTTCACATACAAATAATTGGGTTGCTTGTATTGTTTCCTGGCTGCTATGTTGGTCTAATGTTTAGTCGGGTTACTATAAATGCTCAGATTTGTAGTAGCTGGGATACAAAAGAAATTTCATTGGGTTTTTTCCCGGAGAATTCAAAGCTGAGACTATGAAATAAAAAGTGCATGTGATTCTAAGCTCACAGAGTTATATTTTTCAAAGTGGGTTTCCTTTAGTGCCTCAGGTCGTCGCTATATTGTTCCCCGTTCTAAAAGAAATGCGTATTTGGAATCTTTCGGCTTTTAAATTTAAATATAATGTAGATGTAATGGTTTTTATGGAGTACTTTTTGACCTCAGAGCTGCTTTACTATGTGTTGTATGTTTGTTGTCCACTATATGCTTTTTTTTAATGCTTGAGCGGGTTGAAAATCATGAATATTTAAAGGGAACATATTACGGCGTATTCAGATCTATGTTTTAATGCTGTTTCCTCATCAAAAACAGACCTGGACTTGTGTTTTGTTTCATTCGCACATGTTAAAACACACAAAGTTCTTCTCTCAAAACAGAAAACACTCTGTTCCACCTTGTGATGTCATCATGTGGTAATACAGGAAGTGCTCCACTGTGTTTTTAAACTCTATACACTTTCGCTAGAGTAATTTGGATAATTTCAGCCCTGGAATTGCCAATCTCTACTGAACAAAAGGTAAAAATGAGCTGTTAACTTGAAAACTACCACTTCATGACATCACAAGGTGGAACAGAACATTTGGAGCTTTGGAGATGTAGACAGCTTGATTATCCAGGGTTATTCAAACATGTGTGAATGAAACAAAACAACTTTAGACATGTTTTTGAGGAGGTAACAACATTCTAACGTAGTTTAAAGCTCACAAGAGTCAGTTTTGCATAATGTAGGACATTTGATTTTGACATGGAAGTTCACCACTGTGTTTTTAAACTCCACACGCCTTCATTTCTAGAATAATTCGGATAATTTCAGCCCTGGAATTGCCAATCTCTACTGAACAAAAGGTAAAAAGAAGCTGTTAACTTGAAAACTACCACTTCATGACATCACAAGGTGGAACGGAGCATTTTGAGCTTTGGAGATGTAGACAGACAAATAATAAAACACAATTCCAGGTATGTTTTGAGGAGATTATAACATGACTTAAAACTCACAAGAGTCAATTTTAAGTGAGATGACGAGTGAGAAAATGAGAACTTAAAAAACTGGTCGTATTAATTTGACGAAACAATTGCCTTAAATACACGTTTTGGGAACTTAATACAATATCTAATCAAGTCAAATGTCCTATTGTCCATGATTTAATATTTGTCCTGTGGAGCTCAACATGAACACTTCTTTGGCTGACTCATCAAAAAATACTTTATTAATCACTACTACTACTACTACTACTATGTACTGATAACTTAAAAAGCTCCTACACAATAGAAGCATTTAAAAAGAGATAGAAAACATTACTTTTTGAAAATTACAGGACTCAGGAATGATTCACATGAACTGTCACGTTTTGTAGTTTGTAGATTTTCTTTTGTTTATATATCGAGTTATTTGTTGTAGAACTGATGCTGCTTTTCTTGGAATTCTTGTGCGTTATTATTAAATAGGATTAGGCATTATAAGTACTTTTTACTTCAGCTTAAACCCTTTCGGTCATGATAGATGTTATGTACAACCTTATACAAGTTGAATAATGTTTGATTTTGAATTTAATGACTGAATAAACTACTAAATTACTACTAATCGTCATCACGTTTGGAGTATTTTGCCTCCATAGCCCTAAACTCAACTCGAATACAGAAGTAGTAGCGCACACACGCAGCTGTCTTTTTGTATAGTTTGAAAATAATGTTCTGTTCCATCCTTTGGCCTTCAATCTTTGTGCAAAGATATTGACTCTGGCCTCTTCTTCCACTTCAGCACTTCGCCTCAGTACACACACACTCAGGGCCTGCGCGCGCTGACAGCCCTACCCACTGTATATGCAACACCTCGAAAGGCTCCTTTGTCACTTAAATAAAAGCTTTACCTTTTACCTTGGTCCGGCCCCGAGTTTCCGCCACGTTTCCAATGACTTTCACTGGCAGATCTGTCAAAGCGGGACTGAAAATGACAGAACGGGAGACGCGGGTGCAGAGGAAACACAAGTGACAGGAGCGCTGGCAGTGTGTCACCTTTCAAAGTTAGGTCACTGTACAAAACGACAGGTATTCGCAATGTTGTGGTTTTTGAAAGACGTTTTGTTATAGGCTTACTTTTTTATAGTGCGTACGGCTACTGTATGAAGGAGGCTGACATTAAGATTGTGGAGTTAAATTTAAGCTGGAAGATTGATTTTCAGAATAACAAAATGTCACAGTGGGAGCACTCGTTCCCCCACGCGTTCTTCTACACAGTGGGTGAAATATATTGTGTAATGTAGCTTATATCATTATACAAGAAACATATCCTAAATGTGCCTTTTTACTCATGTGCTGAATCCATACTGCTTTTTCTTCTTTGTAATTTATATATAGGATGTATAAGCTGAAGCCTTAACCAAAACATATTTATCATCAGGGTTTGTAAGTATAATGGCGTCGTGTTATAGGAAAGCAGTCTTCTGTAGTAATATGCATTTATGAGCTTAAAGAGCAGATACCAGATTTCACTAAAATGTATAATAAAATAACTATTTCTACTACATGTTTTATATATATTTAGTTTCCCCTAGTTTCATTGTCTGCAGAATACACACTTCTTCAATACTTACGAGAATGTGAGTCCGGTCAGCGCTGAATTTTGTTTTTAAATGGGCGTTATTGACAGGTGGATTAGCCAATCAGGAGCCGGTATGGTCCGTCTGTATCAGAAAAAAAGAAAGAAAAGATCATAAGGGGCTGAAATACATGATGGATTTCTGCAGAATCATTGAGTGAAGGACTAAACTGAGGTGAGATACATCTGATTTTGACCAACGAGCTGCTTTGTTTCACGTGTGTCACTGAAATGAACAAATCTGACTGGACGATCACGTTTGAGGAAGTGAACCAGACTGATATCAAATAGTATATAACAAAAAAAAAAAAAAAAACACAAAAAAACCCCCAGATATATTGTTCTATCAACTTCGATTTTGGTGAAGTTTATAATTTGGCTCCCTGATTGGACATGGGAGACAGATGTAACTTGCACAGAAGTATTTTCATAACCTATAAACAATGGCCAAATCACATCTAATTCAGTCCTACACAACAGTTACTTGGCAAAAATACAAATACTAAAATACAGACTGCACACCTTTATTTTGTCTAATGAATCTTTAAACTGTCAGACCTACATTTCAGAAACTGTACTGATCCAGAACTCATCGCTCCTTGTATTTTTCAACATTCCCCCACAACATTTCTTAAAAAAAACTGCCCCGTGTCTGATGCAAAACTATGATTAAACATTTGAATATGCACTTGAAGAAAAACGGGTTGCAGGTTCCATCCTCATGTCTGAACGCCCATACAATTTACCAAAGACTCTCATACACATACCCCTTTCTACTGATCAAAAACATGCGCAAGAGTTGGATGAATTATGCCCGTGTGAATGAGTCCTGCTCCTTTACATTAATGAGCTGTAATATTCACGTCTGATTCATGTGGCTATTTTAGTAACTGATTCATAATTGACATCCATATCAATACTGTCAACATATGTTTATGCTAAAAAATAAAATAAAAATCTATATTCATAAATAAATGCCAACGGTAATATACATTTATATTCCATTTACACAACTGTTTTTGCCGATAACTAGCTTTGCGTTCTCAGTGCAAGGTCCTATATATTACGCAAAAACTGACTCTTGTGAGCGTTAAGTCGTATTATATCAAAAACAGACCTGGAGTTGTGTTTTGTTTCATTCGCACGTGTTTGAATAACCCTTTTTTTATCAGTCTGTCAACATTTCCAAAGCTCCAAAATGCTCTGTTCCAACTTGTGATGTCATCAAGTGGTAGTTTTCCCAAGTTAACAGCTACGTTTGACCTTTTGTTCAACAGAAATGGGTAAATCCGGGGCTGAAATTATCCAAATGATTTTAATTTTAACTGTTTAAAACCACAGTGGAGCACTTCCTGTGTTACCACACGATGACGTCACAAGGTGGAACAGAGCGTTTCGGGTTTTGAGAGAAGAACGCGGTCTAAATGTGTAGGTTTTGTGTGTTAAACATGTGCAAAATGAAAAAAAAAACACAACTCCAGGTATGACTGTGATGAGGAAACAAACTCACACCACAAAAATAGCGTAATATAGGAGCTTTTTCTATATTTCGTGCGCATTTTTCACGTTTTAATGTTCCTGTATCGTCTTAAGCGTGTGTACGAGCAGAGCAGCTATTGAACCAAGTCAGTGGATAGTGTAAAGTGTTACGTGTAGGAGAAGAAAAGTGGAGGAGAGTCAACCTCGGAGGGATCTCATAAAAATAGGTAGGACAGTGCTGGTGATAAGTGGGCATGTGGGCACTGTTTGCCTGCAAGGTTTTCTGCCTTTTCAGAGTAAAAGGCTTTAGCCGTGACTTAGTAAAACATTTTCTTAACCCAAAACTTAATCTTTTTTCTAAACTTAGCACGCGGTTTTAGTGCCTTATCCAGATCAAATTCCAGCTAGAAACGTAAGGTGATGTACTTTACACGTGAAGACTTTTTGAATTGGGAGAGTTTTGACCAGTTTGACCTTGATTTTAAAATAAATAAAGATGAAAGATTGAAGAAAGAAATGGTTGAGCTTCAAGTGTGAGACAAAATGGGTCTTTTGTTCATTCCCTCATCATTTTTCCATTTCCAACTTAACTACTAGACACAACTATCCTGCGTTTTTTTTGTTTAGTTATACTGTAGTCCGACTTTAAGTTAAACATGACACAAACGAGTCACTTTAAAGTCGTGATGTGACGTTCTGTATTGAGGGTTCGTAGCGTGTGCCGAGTAGGGGAGGGGGCGTTCCCGCGATGTGTGTATCGAGGCTTGCTTCATTTAGGGGAGGAGCTGAAAATGATGACGTCCGAGGCCTCGCTGCCCGGCTGTACCATGTGACTGATTCAGTAAGTGGTTCGGATTTTGCCGCATGTAACACCTGTAACGCAGGTAACAACCTGTGGTGTCGCCTGGATGACAGCGTCAGGCACAAACACAAACAAAAACATGAAAACAGACGCAAATATTGAGGTCCAATGCTACATGATGGAGCTAAATACGGCAAGACTGGAGGACCCTTCAATACTGGGAGAGACAGAAATATGTGTATCCAGAGCCCGTGTATATGTGTGTGTATTTATATAAGTTAGCAGTGGCATTCTTGTGTACACCATCTGTGCCCTGTGGTAAAAAACTGTTGAGAAACTCTTGTTTCTGAATAAAAATTCCCCTGTCCTGTACATCATTGTCCAAGTTACACAAGCATAATCTGTGCCCTTTTCCTAGTTCCACAAGCACTTTCACCGTCCTCTGCCTGATTACGCCCTCGCCATTTTAAGATAAACAGCTTAACCTGCCATATTATGATATTACCATTTGGGGAAAATGTACACACACAGAATACATACAGAATGTATTATACACATATGTGATAATATATGTACAGATGTTATTTGATCATACATTTTTTGTAATTCATAGTCATTCCCAACAGACACAAAAATTAAATGCATCACACATTCAGATACAGCTGCCTGTGATTATACACTTGGCCTGTAGGTGGTTTCGTGCGCACATGAAGCTTCGAGAAATGAACCCTTTTTCGAACCAATTGTCTCAAGTGGTTCAATGCCTCACGAGGCTTCATCTCACCATCACTACTTTAAAGATAGTTTTGTTAGTTAAACCTGTTAATTTCTGCTATACAATGCAGTCAAACACTTCCATTTTCAGTCTTACCTGAGTCTCCACGTGGTCTTAACAAAGAGGGGGCGTGTCCAATGTCGGCCATTTTAAAATCTTTGTGTGAGGCTGTGGACTGAACCATGTGGAGGGGAGAACTAGTTCCTCGTTTCTTTTTGTGTCACAGTTTTTGCATATTTTGGTTTCAATATTTCAGAGTTTATAGTTTTATTTTTAACACTTGTGCTAAAGAGACATAGGTCATTATAAATTAAACACTTAGGTCGAGATTTTGCAAAAGTTAAAACCTACTTGGCACCTGTGGACTGAGTCGTACTTACCTGGGGGAGGTACTTCCTGCTGGAGAGAGTATAAAAGTACTTCAGTGTAGTTGTGATGCAGAGCTAATTTAAGTGTTTTTTTTTCTGTTTAATTGTGTGAGTAGTTTGTTGTTTTCTTTACTTATTTCGCATTTTTTAATAAATTACATCTGGTAAAAGACATTTTTTGCAAGTCTGCCTTCTAATTTGACCACATCAGGCCAGCTTCCCCACATGGAGTACATCGAAAATATATTCTGTGTGTACGTTTTTATATTTTATACTGTATCATATCTACTTTACTGCATTATTTCTTCCTTTTATCAATATTTTTTTTTTAATTTGAAGATTCTCACAGGTGCAACAAAAGCTCTCACAGTATCACAATAACTTCTAAATGTTTTCCAAGTCACCTGCAGTGTCTCGTCTTAAAATAAAATCAGAAATAACAACTTGTGGTTTGACCCAAGGCGGCAAACTCTAGTCTCATAGGAGCCCATTGCGTGTACGAGCCATTCATCCCTTTTCTCTGTATAGGGCTCAGCTGAGTTCCCCGTCTCCTGCAGGCCCTGAAGGCACCGGCAGCATCAGCAGCAGCAGCAGCGATAAATGGACAGCGCCTTTGTAAGTCCAGGTAAGTTGGATGATAATCGCGGTTCGTCTCCGAGGGGAGGGGCGGGACAAAGACTCGACCGGTTTCTTTTGTCAATAACGAGCCCTGAACCCAAATATCCGAGCTCGCTTCCACTCTTAAGAATATTTAGCGAAAGAAATGTATTTGAAAGCTGATATTCGTTAGCACAACAGGCTTTTGTGTTGTTTTAAGTGGAGTCACATTAGCTTAAGACTCGGAAATGCATTGGAGTGTCGTAGATTAGCGTAGCACCATTAGCCCTGACGTGAGTGAGTTTAATGAATGGAGCAGTTCCAGTGGTATTCATGTAGAAGTAAAGGTGCACTTGAACCTCCTATGACATAAACACAAACGTCCATAGTAGCTGGTTATTATAAAAGACCATTAGCTTTCAAAGTAGGAATTTCATGCTTACTGGATCTTGATGTAATTATTTGCACACTGTGAAAGGTCTCAAAAAAAAGAGAAGAAAAACTCAAAAGACAAGAAAAGAAAACTGCAAAATATCCAGCTTGGTTATTTTAATACTTTATTTAAGTTATTCCTTTATGGTTAATAGCATTTTGTTGGCTTTTCACCTGCTTATTTACATAAAAATCCCCTTTTTTTTGCCTTCTCTGGAATATTCCACAGTACGGCATTCTGTGCAACTCCTAACCTTGAAAAGTGTGTATTGTTTCTGTGGTCACCTTTCCACAGATCTGACCTGTAACTTCGGCTTTTGGCATTGTCTATCTTGTTTTCCTGCAGATAAGTTTAATGCTACACAGTAGAACATTAGGAAGACGATAACAAGACAAGCAGGTGCAGGTCCAGTACATCAGAAAAGTTACATATTGCGTCTTTAAGGAATGACAATATGGGGTTTTTTTACGCAAAATTTACTTTTTTGAGCTTTTAGCCATGTTTATAATGTTGTTTTGTTTCATTCACATGTTTGAGTAGCACTTTATTATGAGTCTGTCACATCTCCAATGCTCAAAATGCTCTGTTCCACCTTGTGATGTCATCAAGTGGCAGTTTTCAAGTTAGTTTGTTCTGTCGAGATTGACAATTCCAGGGTTGAAAAATGATCCAAATAATTATTGTGCACGTGTATGGAGTTTAAAAACACAGTGGAGCGGCAGACCAGTCCATCAGAAAAGTTACATATTGCATCTTTAAGGAATGACAATATATGTTTTTCCTGCATTACAAATATTTAAAGACACTATATTGTGCAAAATTGACTCTTGAGAGCTTTTAGCCAGGTAATGTTGTTACGTCATCAAAAACATACCTGAAGTTGTGTTTTGTTTCATTCACGCATGTTTGAGTAACAATTTGTCTACTTCTCCAAAACTCAAAATGCTCTGTTCCACCTTGTGATGTCATCAAGTGGTAGTTTTCAAGTTAACATTTACATTTTACCTTTTGTTCTGTAGAAATGAGCAATTCCAGGGCACGTGTACGGAGTTTCAAAACACAGCGGAGCACTTCCTGTATTACCACATGATGACATCACAAGGTGGAACAGAGTGTTTTCTGTTCGAGAGAAACTCAAAAAGCCTAAATATGCAGGATTTTGTGTGTTAAACATGTGCGAATGACACAAAAAAACCACAACTCCAGGTCTGTTTGTGACGAGAAAACAACATTATAACATAGATCAGAAAATAACCTAATCTTGACCCTTTAAATCCCCGAGTACCGTGTTGGAGTTTAATGCCGACTCGAATCACTGTCTTGCCGTTGTTGTAATCAGTATAAATGTAGCCTCTTGTCTCACATATGAATGATAGCAGAAGGAGTCATGTGATAGATTCTGCGTCTGTGCTCTCATCTGTTAGTGGACCACCAGACTAATTTATCAAAAAACATGGCGCGTTCCCCCAAGGTATATAGAGAGTGGTGCGAGGAAATGGGAAAAATGGTACATTCTGAAAAAGAGAACCTAGAGGGAAGAAGAGATTACGAGACAATTTTAGGGGAAAGGAAAAATGTAGTTGGGAGATTTGAACTCTTGAATGAAATATGGCTGTAAAAAAGTTACAAAGAAGAGAATATGAAAGATGATGGCGGAGTAATACTTTCACTCAAATATGTATTTTAGTGCGAGAAAATGTACTTTCTATAGCTTTTCTACAATAGTTATAGTAAAATGTGATATATAGAGTTCTGTCTATGTTCATACGGACGAAAAGTGCAAGAGGAAATACTTTTTACTGCACTCTAACTGTAACTATTACTTAAAGAGCCCATGTTATGCTATTTTCTGATCTGTTATAATGTAGTTTCCTCATCAAAAACAGACCTGGAGTTGTGTTTTGTTTCATTTGCACATGTTTAACGCACAATCCCTGCATATTTAGTTCTTCTCTCAAACTGAAAACAGTCCATTCCACCTTGTGATGTCACGTGGATGAAGCAAAACACAACTCCAGGTATGTTTTTGGTGACGTAACGACATTATACCACGACTGAAAGCTCATAAGAGTCAATTTTGTGTAATATAGTGTCATAACGAATGACGGAGGGACCAACGATACAGACTCAGGGGAAACTCTGTTGAACTATTTGCAGATACACGAATGTGAATGAAGGTAGACAGAGCAGATAGTTGGGAACGGTGGTCTGGGAGCAGGTCGTGGGTCGCAGGGTCAGAGGCTGAGGTGTTCGTACCGGACGTAGGAGCCACTCTGCACCTCCGTCTCCGACCCAGCTCTCCAAGGAGTGGGATCACGATGGATAAACTGGAAGATGACAAGACGATCTGGCTCGGCGTGTTGGATCCTCAGTCCTTTTCGTACTCACAGGTGAAGGTTTGATTGTTTTGAGGTGGTGTTAGAGTCTCCGCCCAACCTCCAGGCTCAAACAGAGAAGGGAGATTGGAAAACAGCACAGGAAACGCATAAAAAAAACAAAAATCGTGACATATAGGATCTTTAATGCACAAACCTATCCCAGTTGTTACAGTTTACAACCTAAGTTTTAAGTAATTTGTTATGGAAAATAATATTATCAGCGTAAAATTGCAGGAGGACCTAATGAGCGCCGGACACAACGGCTCAGATGGGATGGGTACAGGGAAGTTATTTGGAGAAAGTTGAGAGGAAAAGCAGGACAAATGGACAGAGGGAAAACTCAGGAGAGAGGGACAAAATGAGAGAGGGTGAGATTTGGGTTTGGACCAGAGACTCGACCAAAGAGGAGCACATTGACCTTATCGGCCTGCTCCAGAAAGCCTGCTCCCTAATAGGCCTGGTGTGAAGGGGAATGAGTGCTAGGCCTGATGCTAGCTGATTAGCCATCGACTCACATCAAAGCCCTAGAGGAGAGAGAGTGAGAAAAGGGATGGAGAGAGGGACAGAGAGGTAGAAGAGGTGTGGGGAAGGTGTACGCCAGGCTGAAGGTGAGGCGGGACTCAGCCGGGGAAAATCAGACCGTGTTTTTTTTTTTGCGATGTAGAAAGGCAAAGCGGCTCAGAATAAGATCCTCAGACGGGGGAGGGGCTAAACGGTTGGACAAAATGAGCGAGCGAAAATGGAGGAAAGAAGAGATTAGACAATTTAAAGGGAAGGAATTAATAGATTTGACTAGTTGGAGATATTGATTTTGCCAGAGGTAGACTTTAATTTGGATTCCAATTTTCTGTGCAAATGATGGAGGCAGTTTAAGTCGGCGGGATAAATGGTACCTTTACTCGAGTACTAAAAATAAATATGTGTTTTTGTTTATAATTTAAAGGGACCGTATTACTCGTTTCTGATCTTTGTTATAATGTTGTTTCCTCATCAAAACAGACCTGGAGTTGTGTTTTTTTTGCTTCATTCACACATGTTTAACACACAAACCCTGCAAATTTAGGCTGAGTTTTTCGCTCAAACTGAAAACACTCTGTTCCAACTTGTGATGTCATCATGTGGAACAGAGCATTTTGATCTTTCGAGATGCAGACAGACTAATAATAAAGGGTTCAAACATGTGTGAGTGAAGCAAAACACAACTCAGGCTATGTTTTTGACAAGATAACAGCATTATAACACGGTTTAACCCTATAGCGTCGGATGCTATCGCCGCCGTTAGCCTTGCGGTTGCGGACTTTCCATTACCGTAACTCCGCAACCGATCGTGCTCTCATGTAAAAACAAACTGCGTCTTAAAGCAGAGGCGTGGGGCTCGTTAAATATGTTACTGTCATTGCGCTAATGCGCTTACGTTGTCCCTCGAAGACGACCAATCAGAGCGCAGGTGCCGCTTTGATTCTCCCAGTCCCAGTTATTTGATGCATCAAAGGAAAAATAAGGATGGATATGTAAAATAGAGGTAGTTGTGTGGAAAAAAAAGGCAAAAGTATGTGCTGATACTTTCTTTAACATGATTTTTATGGCTAAAAACGGAAAAAAAATGTCTAGATGAGCTATAATGGTCTATAATGTGCTCAGTCCTTTTAAGCATTAAAGTGCACAAGAGTCAATTTTGCGTAATAATATAGGACCTTTTAAGTAGTAGTAATAGTACCACTTTAGTTTTCATAGTGCTGTTGTTGCATGGGTAGAACTATCATAGTAATAACAACGATCAAATTAGCAACAGATGCAAATAGCTATCCAGTGATCCTTTTTAACCACGTGTGCCAAAATATGATGACATTTTTGGACACTTCACTTACTTTTAGTCACGGACTCAACCTGTACTTAACTCGAACCAAACCAGGTGGTAAATTATTTCGTAGTAATGATATTCGCCATAGCGGTTTTAGTCGTATTTGTTAAAAAATAAGAATAAGAATCAGACATGCAGAAGGGTAAAAGGTGGAGGGAGGGAAAGGACATCAAAAAGAGTCATCCTGTCCCATATTAGAGAAATAATGAAATTTGCCTTTTAGCTAATGACGTCTCGGGACAGCTCCGTTAGTTTCCACATCAATTACTGCGCAGCGTCTCCGGCTCGCCACAAACGCACAAAGCTATCAGTCAGCAGACACACATACACACAAACCTGGACAGAGGAGCGAGGTAGATCGGCCCCTGTTTGAAATTCAGCACTCTCCAAGACCTATATCCTCTTTCTATATTCTGAATTCATTACCGTCAAACACGCCCGCACACCTATAATCATATTCATCATAGCGGCCCGTGCCTCCGCGAGCCCAAATTTCAATCCAAGAAGGCCCCTCTATGACTGCCTATGACCTTCATTAGACTGTTCCACCTCTCCAATCTACACCCCACACCCCAGTCGTGCGGTTTTTGGGCCTATTTCTTCGTCACTAACACTGTTCTTTTCAGACGAGGCGCTGCAGGTGAATAGGGGAATAAGTATAACTAACTGATAGAGCGCGGATGTAAAGTCGATAACTGGCATCAAATGAATCGATATATAATATTTAGGGGAATATATGGGAAATGTAAACTATAGATTTCAGTTGTGTGGGGAAATAATTGATAGTGCAAATGTAGTCATGATCTGAAAGCGGTGGAAAACCAAAAATAACGTGGTGCAGTACTAATCTAGAACCAATTTACTCCTAAATAGTAGCAAAAGAAAAATTCTGTTTCGATTGGACAAAGTTTTACACTGAAGATGTTTCGTCTTTTACTGTTTTTTTTTTTTACTGCTTTTACTTTGTCAAATTACTGGTGGACTGCCTGGAATTTTGCAGTATGGTGTTATACTTTTTGGCATTACTGAAGTGTAATTTTTGCTGTTTGTAATACCGTAAAAAAACATGTTACTTTGGTTGATGGTGTCACCTGTTTATCTCCATGGACATATACGTTAAAAGCAAGACAGTCAGGGGTTTTTTCATGCGTTTTTGGACTTTAAGACTGGAAATAAATAAAAAATGCAAGCGATATTTTAGAACTTCTTGCTCCTTTTAGTACCTGTACCATTTTAAATTTACTCAGGAGGTTCAGTGGTGAAAGGTCCGTGTCACGTGCCGCTTTGTCCAGAGGTGGAGGCACGTAACGAAATTATGTTAAAACCGGGTGTAGAACCAAACGGGAGTGTGGAGACGTGGTCAAAAACGAGTTGGTACAAGTAGATTTATTCTTACAAAATAGTTTTCAAAAGTAGGTACGAATGAAACAACTAGACAATATAAAAATACAACAAAAAAATATACAAAATAACAAAAAAAGAAACAAACATTGCTGCAGCGAAGGATCCAACTGGTCGCCGATGTGGTGCGCACTCCGGGCTTTTATTCCCCAGCTCCAGGTGCAGCTCAACCGGTAGGGAGGAAATGGGTGGGGCGGATCTGGGTGAGTGAGTGGATCTGGGTGAGTGAGTGGATCTGGGTGAGTGAGTGGATCTGGGTGAGTGAGTGGATCTGGGTGGGACGGATCTGGGTGGGACGGATCTGGGTGGGACGGATCTGGGTGAGTGAGTGGATCTGGGTGGGGCGGATCTGGTTGGGGCGGATCTGGTTGGGGCGGATCTGGGTGGGGCGGATCTGGGTGGGTGGAGGCAAGGCCAAACAAACAGTCCTCTACCTGTTCGTCTCGATGGATCTGTGCCTGGAATGTTACTCAATTTAGTGTCATTTTGTTGTTCAAAAATACCTTGAAAAAACTTGCTTTCTTATTGCGAACCGGGTCAGCTCTCCACAGATCTTACCTGTAACTTTCCCTGATTGTGTCACCTGCTTATGTCCATGGATATACCTACATTTAAAGGTAAACTGTGGAAAATTCCAGGTAAAACAACATCTCCGGTGACAAGAAGGTGGTGGACCCTGCATCATCAAGTTACACAGTGAACTTCATTTAATTTCATATAGATTTACAGACTACGCATGGATGAAATGGAGTACGCAGTATCTCTCTGTGTAGTATAAGTACCAGGCCTATGGGAGACACAGGAGGGGCGTATCGATAATCAGGTGTGACACATTAAGGCTCCACGACTCCGATCGCTCCTGACAACCACGTACACCCGCCATGTTTGTGCTGCGGACCGCCATCGCCAAATACGCTCTGACACATCTGAATATGAGCTTCTCCAAAACGCAGGGCTCTAATGAAGACAGCTGCTTTGTTGCGTTTACGTTGGTTTGAGGTGTGTGTGGATGTAGTGGAGCTGATTGGTTGTTAAGGCAGGAAAAAGCAGACATTATGGTACTGTTAATTGGATAACTGGGTGAAAGTTGGTGCGTGGTATTTGTAGTTTGTCCTTGGGTAATTTGTCCTGCTGTGTTTGTGATGTTTGGATATACTGGAGCTCAGGAATAGGCCGATTTGTGGTAAATGGTTGCATCTGACTTCTGTACGAATGATGGTTTTATTCGTTTTTTTATGCTGCCAACCCTCGGATCAGTGGACAAACACTCTACCGATTGAGCTTCTGTCCCCTTTTATAGCTGGAAGATTGTCACATTCATATATTTTGAGAGAAAAAGCATAAAATTGACAATAGAAAAGTTGTATATACTCCCCAAAAGCTACAAACGACATTACTACAGTCGCTATTTTGTCATTTTGTTTATTTTACAGTTTTAGCAAACCAATAGTCACAGCAATTAGATTTGCCAACACTTTCTCCGCAACATTTTCCCCCAAAACTCTTTGGTCCACACATTTAATTTGAAAACATTAGCATACATTTTTAGCTTCATTTTAACGACTGTTCTATTCTCATTACGGCCGCCGATTTTGGGCTAACGATTTAAAGAGGAAGTGGAGTGTTGATCCATTTGCATCGATGCGTTTCAACAGATGAGTCATATTATCGAGCAGAAGAAAAAAAAACAAATCCGAGTGTTTAGTTCCTCATTATCAGTGCAGTAAATGTGCGAACAGGAGTCTTTGATTGCGTGTCGTCTTGATTAGTGTTTGGGTTGCGGCGCAGCAGTGGTCACGTAACCCATTGATTTTCCAATTGTACCTTTTTTAGTTTTGGCAATTAAAAACACAGCTTTTCCGCTCACATCTTTCAAGGTTTTCTCTACTTTTAATCAGATAAAAAGCTAAGTATTAAGAAGCTACAGAGCTAATTTCACCCCGTGACCCCGACTTCCATTTACTTGTCATCTTTTGTGTCGCTTTGGGAGACGAAATTGCGATGTACCATGACACTGTAGCCAAACCCAAATCATAAGACTGTGTTGATCTGTTGATGGCACCACACTCTGCCCCTTAATTAGAAATTATACACTTATTAATATGTGTGCCCGCTTGACAAGCCAAGTGTGTCGGAACAAAGTCAATCGCACTGGGCCCAGAGAGAAGAAACATTAGTGTATGAAAAACATTGGGGAGAGATAAAAAATGATGATGAGTGCTAACACAGGGAATAGGAGTGAGAGAGGGAAGAGACTGAAGTATGAATTCCCAGGAGGAAGTTGCATTGGTGTGAGGCTGTCACTAATAGTATCCCCGGCACGCTTATGAGAGCTGGAAATACTTTGGTGCTAATAGACAGATTATGGAAAGAAACGAAGCATGTCCTGAAATCCTCTTAGCAAGACTTCACCTTTTTATTTATTTATTTGCTGCCATATTTCCTTCTCTTTCTTCCCAGCTCCCCCTCTCTCTACCTCGGTGGCCTTGGCATTGTCTCGTTGTGTGCGTTTCATGTTTTGTCTGACACTTGGTAATGTTCCCCATACTCACTCTCTCTCTTCCATTCGCTCTCTATCTTTTTCTGTCTCACACGTTTTCAAAAGGCACTTTATTTATTGTCCCGGGGGAGCTCTACATTATGCATTAACCTGTTCAATTATGCATTCATTTATGCAGCCGTTGCCTTATGTAAATGCACTTTATGATTAAACAAATTGTTTCGCTGTTTGGCCGTGTGTTCACCACATTGAGTGTTTGCTGGTGACATCATGCAGAGGAGGGAAGAGACTCGTGCTTGGAGTTTATCTGAGCGTGTGTGTGTGTTGTGTGTGTGTATGTGTGTGTGTATGTCTGCCTATTTGTGATGTGTTTAACTGGTGAAAGGGCCTTGGAGATTGCAAGAAGACTCTAAGGACTTGGCAAAATGATACTAAACAGGCAAAAGCAAAGGTTTCGCTCAGCCGGTGTCAGTAGTGGCCCCTAACTCAAAGGCTAGCCATTGAAAATATAAATACCACAGCGATCTTTTAGGTTGGGCTCCAAGTACCAGCTACGTCTAGTGTTGGAGTGTATATATAACATTTTAAAGAAACTATTTTTTATACACAAGCACACACGGGCCAGAGTTGTTGGCCCTATACCTTTTTGTAGAGGGCTTATCCAGACTTGAACTAGAGATCTGAGGGTAAATGTCATATCCACCGAGTGACAGAGCAGCTCAAAATAGGAACCATAACCTGAAATTTGGTTCACTGAGTTTTTTCCGTATACAAATGTCCACATTTTTCTATAGCGCTTTTCCACTTTCATGACAGTCAAAGCTCTTTAGATCAAGAAACCACTCACCCATTCACACTCACATTCACACACGAGTTTACGCAGACACTGAGGGTAAAGTAGGTTAAATGTCTTGCCCAAGGACACAATGACAGTATTCACCTGTGCGAGCGGGAATCGCACCGTCAACCTGTGGGTCGGTGGATGTGACCGCAGTGATGTTTATGTCGAGTGCAGGATTTGAAATGGCTAAGGCAATAGCTG